>NC_092254.1:1617500-1747500 GCF_036320965.1 Panulirus ornatus | reverse complement strand
GGTTCGGTTAGTTCTGTGACACACACACACACACACACACACACACCCACTAAACCAAACCTCACCCACCCCTTGACATAATAAACATTAATAAACTTTCATAAACGCAATAACGCTGCTCTCAGACCGTTATTTATGTCTTCTCGCCACTGTAATTTATATAGCCCTTGTGATATGCGAGCAAGTTACACTCCACATACACTACTGCTGGACTAGCGTATGTCAACTTCATCGCTCCTTCACACGTAGTAGTGGGTTGAGGAATTTTTTATTGGAGGGTTTGTGGAGTAAAGTCCACACAGTGGGTTAATACCAACGCCCAGCCAATACCTCCTCCCTTCTGGAGTCGCTCCTCCCCCCCTTTCCTTCCCCCTCCCTCCCTACTCCAGCAGAAGACATCCTTCATCTTTGGGAAAGTCGTAGACTTTAATTTTCTTCGTTGTGCTTCGTATTTATATATCGCTTGCTGGTCTGGGATCTAATGACAGGGGCGTGGAGAGCTTGCCGAGTGGGTATCGCGGTGGTGTTTGTTGGAGTGGGATCGTGGTGGTGTTTGTGGAGTGGGATCGTGGTGGTGTTTGTGGAGTGGACTCGTGGAGGTATTTTTGTGGAGTAGGATCGTGGTAGTATTTGTGGAGTGGGATCGTGGTGGTGTTTGTGGAGTGGGATCGTGTTGGTGTTTGTGGTGTGGGATCGTGGTAGTATTTGTGGAGTTGGATCGTGGTAGTATTTGTGGAGAGGGATCGTGGTGGAGTTTGTGGAACTGTAGAAGTATCCGCTTTGTGGTAAGGTAAGAGCTGACCATGATGGCTGACCGCTCAAACTGGCGGCAGATGCTGAAGATGAACCGAGTTTACTCAAGAATTTTATTGAATTAGGTTAAGATAATCGACTAACAGAGATTTCGGACATACTGATGAAAGTCACGTATCTCTCCGGAAGGTTAATGTTATAATGATATACCATTATTATCGGTGAGGGTCATATTGTATATGATATTTAAAGGTATATTGTAGATATTGTAGATATGGCAAGCCGCGGTGTAAATTTGGCAACTGGGCGATGCTCTCGACTTTAAAACAATTCAATTTCAAAATTCTACCGTGACATTATTTTATATATTTCAGGCCTGCACCAACACTGTACTGGTATATATAAAACTAAAAAAAATGGATGTAGTCTCTCACAGTAAGGCAGAAACAGTAAATATAGATTATATAGGTAAATATGTTTTACAAGTGGTGTTCAGCTTCATATATATATATATATATATATATATATATATATATATATATATATATATATATATATATATATATATATAGAGAGAGAGAGAGAGAGAGAGAGAGAGAGAGAGAGAGAGATAAATGGATAGGCTTCTTTCTGTCGTGTTTTTCGCAGGACGAATTTTAGATATAATGAAGGTAAAATAAAACTCGTTTTAGGACGAAATATAATACATTCCTCTGTGTAGTAGTAGTTAACGTGGCGTAATACCTTCCTGAGGTAATTGATGCATAGTAATCCCTTTCCTAAGTCACTGATGTACCGTAAACCTTATCCAGTGGTCAACCAATCCCTCTCTGAAGTAATTGATATGCAGATATCCCTTCCAGAAGTAATTAGTGTACAGTAATCCATTCCCAAAGTAATTGATACTGAGTAATCCCTTTCCCGAGGTAATTAGTGTACAGTAATCCCGTCTAGAAGCAATTAATAGGCCGTAATCCCTTTTCCGAAGCACCCTGTATACAGCAATCCCTCTATGAATTAATTTACAGTAATCCTTCCTGATGCAACTGCACCATGATGGAGAACCGAACATATTTCTACTCACTATTGTTATGTGTTTAGTTTTCATGGCTTTTTTTTTTTGTAAGACATTAGTTTTAAGAGTTTCCCTTCTTTATCGTATTATAAAAGAATTATGAACTGATACCTTTTGCCTATGATAATTTTATGTATTGATATAAAAATGACTTCTAATTTGTATATATTTTTTTTCAAGTCATAAAAATGTCGAGAGCCAACATGTCGACCACGTCCTCCGAACACTCGAATGCGACCTCGACTTCGGCGCGGATCAAGCGCGCTCCCTCCTCCGCCAGTAGCAACGGCAGCAGCAACAAGGGCGTCCCGGGCAGGAAACAGCAGCTGCAGCAGCAGGGGAGGAAGTCCTGCTGCCCAGAGTACCATTTGAACAGCGTGTGGTCCATCTGGTATTGCATGGTCACATTGGGATTCACCGGGTACCTGGTGTTCGCCGGGGTAAAGCGTTTTCTGCTTTACGCTTCCTTACCCTGGCCTGAAGGTGGGTGCTGGGTTGAAATTGTTTCCTGTCTATAATTTACAGTTGTGTATATAGGTAGACATATATATATATATATATATATATATATATATATATATATATAGAGAGAGAGAGAGAGAGAGAGAGAGAGAGAGAGAGAGAGAGAGAGAGAGAACTATTGTAAAAATTTATTCAAAAACACTTTATGTAAACTTGTGAATGTAGGTTGTAGAACTGCCTCAGACATGAGAACTGTTGTAGACAAGTGCACACACATATACATCAACACTCCCTCATTAATTACCTCCTCTTTACGTTTTGTCTATTATTTGTGTTTTGCCCTTATACCTACCCCACGTTCTCTTTCTTCCTCCTTATAGGGGAAGACCCGCCTTACGTTGAGCTGAACGCGTACGTGGGGTTGGTGGGAGCCTCCGTGGTCGTTGTGCCGTTCTTCCTGGTGACTTCCGTGCTGAAAGTGGGCAACCTGGCCAACGACGGCTTCAAGCTGGGGGCTTCCCTCTCCACGTGCAGCAGGGACCCACCTCCCGTCCTCCCAGACGCCAGGGGCCTCGTCAGGTTAGTCAGTCTGTCTTGCCCGCCAGAGACGTTGGTGATAGGTTCATATATATTTCAAAGTCCCATTATATTAATTTAGGATTTACTTTCACGTTGCCTGTGTCCTGTTGGCTACTATTAAATCCGTTATCTGATACCATTTCTTTTTTACCGATTAGTTCGTCTCATGTGACCCATTAATATGTCTCCTCTTCGTCTAGTAGTAATCTTATTAGGAATGTTAAGTCTGAGATAACCCATAAGCTCACTTTACATGTCTCCTGTAACTCATCTCCCATCACACGTCCCATTTAATCCATCAGTTCTCTACGAGTCCCTCTTGACTGTCTCTCAGGCACATTAACTCATCGTAAGTCCCATTAATCCATATGGAGAGGTCCTATCAGGTCATGACATGGCCCATTAACCTCCATTAGTATCCAAAGGAGCAACGTATGGTGAGGTTATGTTATCATCCTTTACGACTTGATGTTTCTCGGGAAATTGAGATGATCGTGTAATTCGGACGTGTGAATTACTGAAATAATCTTGTTATTAAGTTAACATTAAATGAGTTAATGTGATGAAACATTATAACAAACTTGGAATACAAGTTAATGTGAGTATTTAATGATTCATCATTACAAGCTCAAAATTTTTCTGGTTTTGTTTACATGTTCATAAAGCGGATGATGTTAGCGTAGCCAATGTAGCAGATAATGCTAACATAACAGATGATGGTAATGTAGCGGGTGGTGCAAGCGTTACAGCTGCCGTTAATGTAGCGGAGTTTGTTAGCTTAGCTTATAATGTTAGAGGGATGTGTTTGCCATAGCGTCATCTGCTATATTAGCATGTTCCACTACGTTAGCTCCATATGCTCGTTTAGCATCGCCCGCTGCACTGGGGTAGTCCCCAGTAAGTTTAGCCTTAAATGCTACATTAGCATCGTCTGCCAAGTCAGCGTTTATGACTTATGGTGAGGTCGTCTGTGATGACATGTTGCCTTGAAGTGCTCGCTTTGGGTGTGTGCGTGATGAGGAGGTCGTCTTTCCTTCCCTCCTCCAGGATCCTGTGGCTGCATGGTGTTCCCACGGCGCCCTTCCTGCACCTGGTGGCCGCCTTCTGCCTCCTCATACCCAGGACTGTGATGGATGCCACGCTTATCACCGCTGGCTTCCTTCCAAGAGGTGAGTAAACAGGTCATGATGATGTATTCTTAAGCGCCACGACAGTACGAACGACCCTTGGACGTTACAGGTACGATCTCAGGGCACGACCTCTTACACTTTAAGCTGAGCCTCAAAGTGTCAGATTTAAAGGCAGGCCATTATGATAACCCAGTGGTCGTACCGACGTGCTCAAGGGTCGTACCGTCGTCGTGTTTGAAACCAGTGTATATTAATGTATATGAGACTTCAGTACGTTGAATCCATAGAAACATGTATAGAATATGCATTGAACCTTTTAGTAAAGTTTATTGGGAAAAAAAAATTCAAAAGAAATTGATGTCATTAACGACCTAGTGACCTCCCGTGGGCTGTTGACCTCAGGGTGCGTAATTATTACCCTACCAGCCTTGAACTTGGCCTCGGTGATTACAGATGAACCACCCTCTTGTCTTCACCGGAAGCCAGGCTTCCTGTCGAGCCACCCCAGAGATTCCCCCCAGATATAATTATAGACCCATCAGAACGACATGTTCTGATCTAGTTTATTTTATCTTAACTACAGTCATTTGCTGAATCTTCCTATCGACAGTTATTTGTTGATGATTTTTAACGCCGTTTATTTAACATATTTAACAGCAGAGTGGTTTAGATTTCAGCTCTCTAGGGTTAGATCACGGGAGGCGGGGGATGTTGCTATTCTCACACTTGCCATAAAACCTCATATTATCCTCTGGAGGCCTTCGATTCCCACCGTCTTCATGTCTTTACCCACACACGTACCGCCTCATTCACACAGCGGAAGCTGGATTTACTGCGTAGCGTCCGTGTGTGTGTGTGTACGTACAGGTGCGTACATGGCGTCCATGTTACTCTATCCGCAAGAAGACTCGTGGTGTTAACATTCCACTTCAGTGTTGCAAAAAGTAAAATGCAACGGGATTCGACGTGGCGTACCGCATGTTGGTTTGCTGTCGTCACCCTCCTTCGATTTTTGTTTATGTTAGAAGATATTTCTCTGCAAAATGGTAGATACAGTAATGTAAAGAGGAGGAGGAAAGAAGTAACAAATGATTTTTTGGGGTAAAGGTAAAAAGTTCAGAGCTTGAAGCAGCTTGTTTGTGATGGCGTTTTGTCTGGGTAATGTGTGTGTATATATATATATATATATATATATATATATATATATATATATATATATATATATATATAGGCTGAGCCGTGTCCAATGTGGTTAGTTTATCCCGTGTATATTATTGCAGGAAAGCATTGTTATTAGACCTCCAAACTCCATTTGGTGCAAGGGTCTCTTCACCACACAAATTATATGATTGTGTACCAATATATTCATATCATGCTCACTCATAAAGTTTATTCACTCGTCAGAAATTTATGTTAGATTACGCAAAGAAATGTGAACGGTTTCTAAAATGAAGTGCACACTAGAATTATACGATATAGACGCACTATACCGAAATATTCTCCTTAACGCTGAGTCGGACTATTAACACGAGAAAGTAAACAATTTAATTATTAACCTCGTTTTTAGCAACAGTTATCGTGATTATTTACTGTCATTTTACATCTGACCTTTGCTCAACATGACCCCATGACCTTCCGGTACAATGTCTTCGTGTTTTTGAATGTGGCTTCTTTGTCTTCGTCATATATAGATACCCATGGTTGTTGTTATTATTTATACTATCATTATTATTATTATTATTATTATTATTATTTATTATTATTATGTAAGTTTTGAAAGGTAGTTAACTGGTGCCAGACCTGCCACAGAGACTGTGTGAGGCCACGACCAGTAATATCCTTTGGTTGTGATAACATCTTTTCCCTTTAGTCTTCTGCTCCTTTGTGCTCTCTCTCTCTCTCTCTCTCTCTCTCTCTCTCTCTCTCTCTCTCTCTCTCTGGTACTACGAGGCCCACACAGACACTCCCCTTGGTACGCCTTCCGCTTGTTTCGTTTTGATTAACTAATCGCGAGACTCATTCACGTGAATCATGGCTTTCTCTCTCTTAAACAGTTTTCCTTCCGGCCTCCAATTTTCTCTCCTACCCCCTCCCTCCTCTACATCTTGACCCCACCTCTCTCTCTCTCTCTCTCTCTCTCTCTCTCTCTCTCTCTCTCTCTCTCTCTGTATCTAACTATCTATCTATATATCTGTCTATCTCTATCTATCTATTTATATATCTATCTTTCGCACACACATACACACATCTTGGTAGCCACTTCTGCTCTCTCACTCACGTCTTTACAATCTCAGATGTGTGTCTGCACTACAGTTCTTCGCCCTTTCTGTCTCCCCCGCTACATTTTGACATCCCTCCCCAGTCTTTCTCCCTACACCATCTTCATAACACCCACTGTTTACATCTTGACAGCTCCCTCTGTCTCCCCACTACATTCTGAAAGCTACTTTTCTCTCCCCAGTGCGTCTTTAAAGCGCCCCCCCCCCCCCTCTCCCAAACAACTACAGATTAAAACTCCTTTGTCTCCCCACTGCACCTTGACATCCTCCCCCCACCACGTGTCTCCCAGCAACATATTGACAGCCTTTTCCCTTCTATATTTTGATAGCTCCGTTTCCTCAGTACATTTAGACAGCCTGGTACATCGTGCCAACTCCCTCTGGCTCCCCCCACCATCTTGAGACCCGCACCCCCTTCCTCCTCCCTCTATCCTCCCCTCCCCCCAGTACATTCTACAATCGACTGAATGAATATAACAACTTCAAATTACTCCTTCCTCGTTACCAGTCCGGCGGCGGGCAACCCTCTCCTCCCGCTCAGCACAATGTAACCACCAGACGCCGCGCCGCGAGTTGGCAACAATGCGACGCCCAAACAAGATCCGAGAGCTATAGAAAACGGGGTAAAACTTCTTTTGCAATTCGGTCATACAAATGAAAGCTTCCGTAGTATGGTCATAGAAAACGGGGTGAATCTTTTTCATTTGGTCTTCGCCAAAGAGCCGGTAACAAGTCCAAGTTCTGTTCTGTTAAGAGGAAAAAAAAAAAAAATGACCTAATTAGATTAAGTTCGCTTTCTCTCCCTCCCCCTCCTCCCCCCCTCCCCTTAAAAAGAGAAAGTTTTTAAAGGTCTTTGTGAAGTTGTAAAGGGAGATCCTTGAAGGAGCCTCCGAGTAAGGATTATTCGCCCCCCCCCCCCCCTTAAAAGAGTACGTGTTAAGGGAGTATAGACCGTACGGAAACCGGACATTCTTGCCATTCCTTGGATCAAGGTGGGCTAAGCATGTCACAGCCGGGTGGGTGGGGTGGTGAGGGTGGGTGTTGTAACGAGAGGACATCTGGGGTTTGTATAGACGACTGGGTTTCTTTCATGACTCGCTGATTTATATTCACTACACCTCCAAAGGCCAGTCTCAACCCCTCGTGGAGGACGAGATTATGGGATCTGAATGTCTATAAGGCGCTGCTTGGAGGGCGCCGAACCTTTCTCTAATGTGTGTGTGTGTGTGTGTGTGTGAGAGAGAGAGAGAGAGAGAGAGAGAGAGAGAGAGAGAGAGAGAGACTGTGCGTAGATGTTTCTGTGAATGACTTTTTGTGTAATAATATAATAATAATAATAATAATATTAGTTATATGATAATAATGATAATTATAATGATCATTATTATTATTATTATTGTTGTTGTTGTTGTTGACTAAGAACAACAAGACCAGCCACCACGACCGTCATGACCCCGACAGTAATAAATATTAATAAACTTGACCCCTGGAGACCCGCATCGTCTAACTAACCCCTTTACAGTAAGAACCATTTGATTTATGCAGTATTTTAACCCCCCCTCTCACGTATATCTTTCTTCGGTTGCGGTCACAGTACTTGTAAATCTGTAAGCGCCTGGATGTAGAAGATTTGTGTGTTTTATTGCGTTAGATTATAAAACAAATGAGGTTTATTTAGAAAATATAATCATGGGTCATATCGCTCACAGCTGGTTCGAGTTGGTAGCACTGGACCGTGGTCGAGCTAATAGCTATAGCTATGCTTTGAGTTGGTAGCACTGGATGGCTTTTGAAATATGCTGATGTAACAGATTTTGCATCTTAGATAAGTTGCTTAGGCAGGGAGGACTTAAGTGTAGCTTAATGTAGAGGTTTATATATATTTTTTTTTCTCGCACCAATCAGCTGCCATCTTACTGTGACGTGTACGTAGCAGTAGAGAAGTAATCAGATATGTTTTATTGGAACGTATAACATTCTTGCGAGGCGAAGGTGTAGAATATATATATATATATATATATATATATATATATATATATATATATATATATATAAAAGTGCGAGATTTGTTAGGCTTTTTTTTCAACGGCTTTTTCTCATGAAATATTTCACGTGTTTGGAATTATTGTAAAGAACTTTTAGTGTGTACGTGTCTTTATGTGTGTGTGTGTGTGTGTGTGTGTGTGTGTCTGAATGTGTGTGTGTGTTTGTGTCTGAATGTGTGTGTGTGTGTGTGTGTGTTTGTGTCTGAATGTGTGTGTTTGTGTCTGAATGTGTGTGTGTGTGTGTGTGTGTGTGTGTGTGTGTGTGTTTATGTTATTCGTACACACATACCACCATTGCAGTGGGTCACTTAACGTCATTCGACCTTTTATCATTCGTAAACATGCTGCCAACAGCTGCCTCTTCTCCGACGCCCGTCTAAGCTTCTTCAACCCGACCCCCAGCTAACTTTAGCTCTCTGTGGTCAGGCAAGCTCGCCAACACTTCCACACTCACTTCCTCCAGTCAGCTAAAGTCATTTCCCATTGAAGGGGGAGGGGGTGTTAGGGCCATACGACACCCCCCAGCATGCTTTACCCTATTAGGCAACGACCATCCGTGCCAGACGAGGTATTACGGGGGATGACCGTGCTATAACAGCTCTTCCGGACCTGATGTCATTCTGAAGCACTTCTTTTCCATCCCTTTCCCTTTACTCTTACCTCCCCATTCCCTTAACCCACTCCCCCGCTACTTAATCCCCTTTCCCCCATCCCCGTGTATTAAGGAAAAACTTCTGTTATGGGTAAAATCTTCGAAAATTCCCTTCCCCTTGGGACATTATATCAGGAATATTATTCTGTCATATGGCGGTGGTCATTATGGTCGGGTTGACGATGACAGTCTTGAGGATCATGACCATTAGTGACACTAATGATTATTATGATGGTGATAATGCTAAACTCTTAATTACAACAGGCGTCAAAAATCACGTATTTTTAGCTGGAAATGAGAAAGTTTCTTTAACCGTCTTGTTAAAACGAAACTCCAGACATAAGGGTCGTATCGTCGCACTGAAGGACCAAAACCCTCGTGCTCAAGGGTTATACTCACGTGCTCAAGGGTTAGTGTGCGCCATATTAGTCAGCCAAGAAAGGGTCTTGTTCAAGGGGGGCGCGCTCCCGCCTCCCTGACGCGGGCGCTGCTCACTTGTTCCCCGCCGCTGCTGGGAGGGAGTCCAGTAGCCTTAACGGCCCTCAAGTGGTGTTTATATTCGCGAGCGGCGGCTCGAGACCCACTTGAGAGTGCTTGATGATGCTAACTTGAAACTGGGATCTTATAAACATATTTGTATGCCTCACTGTATATTTTACACTTAGAAGACTAGAAGTCATCAGGCGATGTGTATTATATATACAAATAATGCAGTATGAATTGCATGCTTGTCATGTTGATTTATATCGGTGTATATAAAACCGGTTTATGTAGATGGGTGTATCTGGAGGATCCTGTTTGTTGATATTTTACATAAACAAAGCGTATGTATTCACTCAGGTTCCATGGCGTATTGTACGGCTCGTGGGAATGTCCGTATACGCGGGACATACGAGGTTTGGAAGTTATGCAAATGCATTTAAAGTTGACCATTCGTTCTCTGTTCAAGCTGGTGTAGAGGAAGGCTTTGGTAGACGTTAATATCTTGAGCAGGCTGTCACAACCCCTAAGCTGAACAGTACGACCCTTAAGCACAACAGTATTATTATCCTTAAGCTGAACGGCATATATGACCCTTGGGCTCGAAGGTGTGACCCTGAGAGATGATGGCCAGGCCTTTGACCCGACCCTGAGGTCAAAGGTCAGGTTATTGCATCCAAGTGTTGTACCGTCGTGCTTAAAGATCGTACTGTTGCGCTCAAGAAGCTAAAGTAGAATCAGTATCTCGATAAAAACAAATATACCTCAAAACAAAAAAGGAACTTGTTTAGATTAGATTAGTTTTAGAAAGGCAGTGTGGCGGTGATGGCTAGAGGTTGCCAGTTAATAAGCCAACGGCTGAACCCGTGTTTATCCAAGCACAGGCGCCGGGACATCCATCCCATTAACTACATTTTGTTATCAACATAATGTTTTCCATCACGAATATTTTAAATTTCAAATCTCCTTTTACCTATATGAAAAGTTTGATGTTATGTTTTGATACATAGTACTCCGGTCATTTCTGATGATTTGTTAAGGGTGAGTTCTGTCGTTATATATATATATATATATATATATATATATATATATATATATATATATATATATATATATATATATTATACACACACACACACACACACACACACACACACACAAGTGACAGCTGGTGCACTGTATTGAAGTTTAAAGCGGTGTTATAATCATGAAATTTAAAAAAAAAACTGATGAAACCGTGTTTACTGGTAGTTTGTATTTTCTGACGTCATTCTTTACAACACGACATATTGACGTGTATGATATAAATAAAGCCATTAAAGCCCCCGCAGAAAATGCCGAGGTACTCGGACAAGGAATGTCTGTGGCTTGCAGACAGAAAATAGAATCGGGTTTCATTGTGGTATAAGCTTGTCTATAATTCATTTAATTCTATAATTCATTTAATGATCGACGCTGGACGTTGTAGCGAATGTTTTACACGGCACCAAGTTGGTAAGAATAAATGAATAGCGTCACTAGGATATTCTAGTGGAGCCTAGGAAAACTTTAGCTAAATTGATGTAAGTCGATCAAACCTAGTGTAGCCAGAACTCAAAACAATAGCCATTTCGTTAATATTTTTTTTTTTTTTCCGTTGGGAATTCCCACTCTTATCTATGTCGAGGAACAGAACTGGTGCCAAATTGGCTACACTTCATTGGACGTGAAAATGAAACCATCCATATACGAAGAAAAAATGTATTCCTGTTAATTTGGCAAAGAATAATTTGTATTGATTCATGTGTGCGTAGCATGAATATCAAGTGTGACTACCTCCATCAACACTTGACATGAAGAACAGTTGAACCCTCCCTTTCATGTACTTTATGCCGTCTGCTCACGCTAACCCGCCATTTACCTGTTAGAAGATATTCCCCCTTCCATCATTCTCCATCGGAATGGAAATATGAATATTCTACAACCCTCCTACACGCTGCCGTTTGTTGTTTCCCCCTTTATCTCTCACAGAAGTGAATGGAGCTACTTTAAATAAAGTCAATGGTTTTCCGGCCGTGGGTGAGGCGGGAGACGTGTTCCCCCCAGCAGAGCCGCCTCCCGCCTCCCATCGGAGGAGGAGACGTGTGCCAGCGGCTGACTCACCCACTGCCGCCCGCCCATCGTCCACAACAGAAAACGGATAAACCCCCCTCCGTTTCTTCGCGAATTTTTTCCTCCCCCCCCCCCCCCCTTTCTCTTATCTCCTTTATTGATCTTGGTGTAACGGGCCCATAAAAGGAAATGAATATATATACATATAGCAATGCTCGGCCTCATATTAGTTTATTCTGTTGTGCTAAAAGCGAAATCTGATACTTTGCCAGAGTTTAGAGTATAGTGTTTCTACCTAAAGGGAGGGATAAACGACTTCGCGCAAATACGCGCAGTAGGCCCATCCGTAGCTGCTTATTGCTACCCAACCCCCACCCTTTACACACATGAAACACTGTCTCCCCACCGGGAGGAGCGCTGTTCCCCCACCCCCCTGTACAAGGAGCCATTTGTCTCCTGCACCCAGGGGCGTATCTAGGGGAAATAGCGCCTATGGCAAGCACTGAAGTAGCGCCCCTTGCCTGATTAATAATGTGCATACAGTGGATGTGTATAGAAATATATAGTGTAATTATAAACTGTTAAGAGTTAGGCCAAACTTAATTTATATAAACTCTTTAAAGATATAAAGTTATGTTCTGCTCCTTTGCATCGTATTTACTGGGTATGTATCGGTAACTGATAGCATGATGATATATTTTCCATGATTATTTCAAGTATAAAAGTTTGAATATCTTATCTTTCAGTTTTGAAACAAAAAGTTTTTTGAACTTAAAAATACCCTGAACTATTACTTCAATTTTTGGTATTTTTCTCAGAAAAAATAGATTTCCTTTAAAAACTCATTATGAGAAGTATTTTTCATGCTGAATACAAATCTGGTGTTGAATTAACGTTTAGTCCTCTTAATGACACTTACTTAAGCTGTGAAATGAAGTCAACTTTAAAATATTTCTGCTCCTTTGCATCGTATTTAATGAATATGTATCGGTAAATGAGAGCATTGTAATATTTTTTTCCATGATTATTTCAAGTATAGAAGTATCTCAATATCGTCTTTCAATTTTGAAGGAAAAAGTATGTTGAGCTAAGAAATACCCTTAACTTGCACCCTGTGTCACCCATCACTTGGTGTGAAGTTCTCCCAACTCCCCTCTCAGTACGAGGTGGAATACATACGTATTTGATTGGCTCCCTAGTCGCGACCAGTACCACTTCTTCCCCCCCCCCTCACTCGTCCCCTCAACAGTCGACCCTGACGAAGGAATGTCCGGGGTTCAATACAGTTATTGATCTCTGGGCCAGCCTCGCGGTACCACACAAGTCCGCAACAGTCACTAGGTCGCTCATTTGACTCTTGGCTCGGGGTTCAAAAGAGAAATTTTGTGTTTGATTTTCATCTGAGACTCGGATATGTATATGTACAACACCCATGTTTGCTTTTATTTGTACAACACCCCATGTTTGCTTTTATTTATTCGCAAGAGAGAAAGTGATGTCCTCTTGAGTCTTTTTTTGTAAAGATAAGAACTTCTTTGTTTATCTTTCTTATGATATGTTAGTGGATCTCGAAATTAAGGAAACTTTCCTTATTTAATATTCTTATTGAAAATTAGTCATTGTTGCTTTTTTTTCGTAGTTACCCGCGCGCATCATGTGCCAGTTTCTTCCTTTATCATTTCACTTGGTTGTTTACAGTATTCTTTACCACATATTCTAAAGTGTTCTGAGCTGGCAGAGCGCCATCTACAGGACCCAGTCGGTAGACCAGTGGACAGCCCCGCGCAAGGGCGCTGTAAGAACCTGTGTCTGGACCGGACAGAAGAAATAACGGAATAAACGAATAAAGAATAGAATGATGTTGGTCGTGGTTCCAACGTAGTGTTTCGATTACCATGCTTAACCTCACATAGGTCTTGAATGATCTGCTCTGCTGCCACCTGCTGTTTCATTTTTTTTTTAAACTGACAGAGTCTGTGAACTTGAGGTATATAAACATTCCCTTAACCCCTTGAGCGCGACGGTTCGACCCTTGAGCACGACGCTACGACCCTTGAGTTCGATGGTAGGACCCTGAGGCACGCTAACCTGGTTCCTTGACCTAAACTGACCCTTCGTAGTTTGGTCATAGGTCACGCCGATACACCCAAGGCTGAGACCGTCGTGCTCAAGGGTCGTACCGTCGTGCTCAAGGGTCGTACCGTCATGCTCAAGGGTCGTACCGTCGTGCCTAAGGATCGTACCGTCATGCTCAAGGGTCGCACCGTCGTGCTCAAGAGGTGAAGTCAGTGAAAGGTATTGTGTATCGCTTGTTGTATTATGTATCGCTTGTCTTCACTCTGTGTAACCCAATAGTAGCTTGGCGTGTGACCAGCCTCCAGGCTACAGTACTCCTCCCGCGGATGAATACCGCCCAAGCCTCTTAGGTAATGTTAGCGCCCTCCCTCGACCGCTTCAGAAAACAAATTTCTATAATACGTCTTCTTTTTTAGCCGCATTTCAAACCCCATTTTTCAGAAAGGGGCCACGTATACACGGTTTTGCTCTCATCTTCGCACATTTCTCCCCATTGTGTCCTTTATCGATCTTCTTTCTTCCACATTTCCTGCTCCCCTCCCCCTTGTCCCCCCCTCTCCCGGCATATTTTAAGCCAGGCACGTCCCCGTCACCGACCGTATACAACGGGAACATAGAGGTGATCTTAAAACCCAAGATATGTTTGGAGGTTGTGTCCTTTTGCCCTGTAAGTTTTCCATGAGGCATATTGTTCACTGGTGATTCATGATCACCTAAATCGCCTTTGCCACTCCTATTTTGTTTATATATATATATATATATATATATATATATATATATATATATATATATATATATATATTGATAGATAGATAGATATATTATCCCTGGGGATAGGGGAGAAAGAATACTTCCCACATATTCCCTGCGTGTCGTAGAAGGCGACTAAAAGGGAAGGGAGCGGGGGGCTGGAAATCCTCCCCTCTCGTTTTTTTTTTTTTTTTTCCAAAAGAAGGAACAGAGAAGGGGGCCAGGTGAGGGTATTCCCTCAAGGGCCCAGTCCTCTGTTCTTAACGCTACCTCGCTATCGCGGGAAATGGCGAATAGTATGAATATATATATATATATATATATATATATATATATATATATATATATATATATATATATATATAAGAAAGGGATTTTGGCAATATTTCATCCCCAAGAGATTGATAAAAGAAGATTAGATCGTATTTTTGACAGACACAGTGGATGGGACCCCACGAGAGTAGACCCCCTTCCCGTACAGATCTCATAGGTAAATAGTAATATGTACACAGCTACACATTAACCCGCCGTCTAGGTTAGGCAAGAGCATGGTAGCTGTATGGTTTAGCCATGCGATCATTCCATCGGCACATTATAACCTGACGCACGGCTCTCGTCTGTTCCCTAATTTATCTAATGGAACTTCCCAATTTTTTTTATTCGGCCGTCACGATATGGGTTTGGAGAACATCCCGCACTTGCAGACCCCACTTTGTCAGCGAGGGCTATAGAGGAAGACCAATTAGATATTCAAATATTAGAAATAAGAGATATCTTGCCTAACATTACGATATATGATGCTATACGTACCTCAGGTTCTCATCATATGTACGGTTTTAATCTTATCATTAACACTGAAATGGCCTGACTTAAGTCTTTGAATGGTATATTTCTTCTCAGAAGCTTTGATATCTCATAATTAAGTTTGAGTGATATGGCGGGCCAGATCATGGCGGCCAAACAGCGTCCAAGATGTAACATTTTTCATATAACAAAGATTAAAAAAAATCACTCCCATAGCTATCAATCTGTGAATAATATACACAAAAAAGGAGCTGAATATTTGGTACTAGCCGTTCTGAAAATCCAATTTAAGGTAGAGTGATTCATTGAGCGGTCCAATATTAACCCAAATCCAATAATGAATACGATGGATTGGAAGCCGAAGATGGCGGCCAGGGATTCGGATCCGGACCCCGTGGGGTAAGGGTGGGTGGGGAGAGGCCTCTGTCAGTGGGAGTTGAGGGGAATTGATGGGGGGTGAGGGAAGGGGGGAGGTTGTTGGCACCACGCTGTCTCGTCCCCTCGGGTTGAAGGGGTCGACATCTGGGCCTTATACATTTTTCATCCTTTTTTTTTTTCTCTCCATCCTATGTGTTGCACTTAAACGTAAGCTGGAAGTTACTTAAAAGGGGGGAAAAGTTATCTATTGTTTAAATAGGAGGGGTCAGGGTTGTTCCTGATGTTCACAGTAGGGAATATAAACATTCGACATCTTTTGGATGTTGGTGCCGATAGGTTAAGGGTTGTAAGTTAAGACATAAGCTGAATTTGAGGCAAGGAGGTTATATTTGTAAATCTCTAGTGCAAAAATATGGAGTACATTCGTTTTCTTAAGCGAGAAATTACCTCTTCTTGTTACATTATGTTACAGTGGCAATATGGCTCCCAGGGGAGGCGTGTGACAGGGCCTGTTATCTTAATGTTTCTTATCCCAGCCGGTCCTCGCCCAGACCCTCCACAGCTGACACAGCTATAATTTAACTGTGAAGCTTCCTCCTCACAGGAGACGGCCAATGTTAATAAGTTTTATGGATGGCGGCGAGAGCTGGCTGGAAAGTTCCCCCGTACGGAATAAAAGATTGTAACTCAGGTTATTTATTTCAAGAGTTGGACCGAAACTAATCTAATCTGTTAGTCTTAAATTGGTTAGTAGTTATTTTCATGTGATGATAAATAAGTTCGTTACCCATCATGAAATTAAATTGTTTTGGGTTACGCAAGAAATGCGAAGTTGAACGGAAGAAATGCGAAGCGTTTTGAGAGGCTACGAGACATTACCGTAGATTTATGTAGCAAGAATTCTCTCTCTTCTACTCTTATGTACGTCCCACTTGTTCCTTCCTCCTCCTCTTCTGCTTCCTCCAACACCGACTGTTTCGTATTAACTTCAGAATCTCTCGACTGGGACAATTTCACCCCCCTTGAGTCGGGTATAGCGACGGAAGTTGCTGAAAATGAAACTTGTATTTTTTTCTTTGTGGTTTTTCAGTTTCTGTAACACCGGACGGAGTCTGGGCTTCTAATGTCCGTGTTTCCTTTTTTTTTTTATGAAAGTTATTTGTGAAATATGTATACAAAGTTGGAGACTTTTACTGAGCTGTTATCTGGTGCTGGTGAACCGTGAGAAAGATATGAGATACGAGTAACTTTCTCTCTAAAGCAGCCTCGTCGTATGTACCCGTAGGTACGTATATCTCTTTGTTAGAGAGAGAGAGAGAGAGAGAGAGAGAGAGAGAGAGAGAGAGAGAGAGAGAGAGTGCCGCAGCGGGTGTAGCTCGATCAATGAGTCAGCAGCTACTGTATGTAGTGTAAGGTACTCCCAACCAACTTGGCCGCCACCATTAAGCCAGCCGGAGGATCCTCCGCGAAATTAGAGATGAGAATCAAACGAGCCTCATATCTCACGGTTATTATAACACTCATTTTGATAGTATATGTTGGTAATTTACTTTTGTATTACTCTTTTAATAGTACATGTTAGTAATTTACTTTTGTATTTCTCTATGTTCTAAATTAACCGTACGAATTCACTTGATTTTAATTTAATTTATTCTAGCCTGCAGTTTTAGGTATAAACTTGTATATTTATATTTCTATAACACTTTCCTTTCACTTTCCTTATTTCTGAAATGTCCCGTCCTTTGGAATAATACTGGAGATTAATTAGCCCAGTAATTGAGGTTAAACAAGCATTAGGCAATGGGTGGGCCAATCATATGTAATCACGTGATAATTAGGGTAATTTAGCCTTGAATGCCGTAATCAACAGCTCTTTGAGTTCCTACAAGCTGAGAGACCTTGAAGGAATTAAGCCTAGTTGAGACACCATTGTTCTGGAGTGAATTACAAATTTAACAACTTGGTTCCTCTTTCATGTGCACAAATGAATGCAAAAAGATGTATTAGACATGGTTAACGAAGGAATAAGGAAACAGTAAGTTCCAACAAAGTCTCTCTCTCTCTCTCTCTCTCTCTCTCTCTCTCTCTCTCTCTCTCTCTCTCTCTCTCTCTCTCTCTCTCTACGCACACACGTTGAAGGTTAATTCTGTTACACTCGAATGCTGGAATGTTTACTTAAATCAGGCTTAAAGCAGAAAACTTAATTGTATTTTCCCAGCGTTTGAATTTTTCAGTCTTTTTGTATTTTCAAAATGGTTGAACAGTTTCTAGTGCTGGTAAAGTTCAGCAAAGGACTGGTAGTTTTTAGTGTTCCTTTCTAGCAGTAATGAGCGTACCTTTCATGCGCTAGAAACAAGTACAATGATAGAAATTTAAATAATACATACTGTGTGTTTTATTTTGTAGGACTCTAAAGGTTAATTTTATCAACTTTTGACTACATTTAGGGTAAACCAAAATGTTGATAAGACTGCCTATAGTATTTTCAGACTCCTATTTGACTTAAACATAACATATATCTCTAAAATCTTTAATGCTCATTAGTTCTGGACATTGCTTGGTTTCAAATATTACAGATTTTCAGTTGTGTCTTCAGCTCCAAGCCTCTCATAGTATTAGCAATATTGATAGTGCAGCAGCTCAAAGAAATATGCATTAATTTACAGTTTAGACTAGTTCAAATTTCAGCAAGCCATTTTCTTGATGATTATCTAATACAGTTATTTACTTACAGATGAGATCTGGCATACAGACCTGGACTTCCTTGTGCCTCACAATGATCGACTTATGGTGCTTGGCATCAACTCTACCACTAACCCTGCCTTCCTTGAAACTCTTGAACCAGAACTTCCTCCCTCAACTCTCAACCCTGAAACCATCACAGTTGCCCCCTTACACAGCTCTCATAGCCATCATTCCTCAAAGTTGACTCCAACAGTTTATGTGAAAGTGGAAGAATCCTCAGTCAGAGTAAAGAAAGACTCCACTAAGGCTCAGGTTGTTGAGAGAAGAGGATTTCTGAACACAAAATCAACACCTGATAGAAAACCATCATATGCAAGATTGCCAGAAGATGGAAAGTGGAGTCCATTGTCCCCAGAATTACTGAACTACTCAATTGCCCTACTGGTATTTGCAATTAGGTAATATTAATGCTCTGTTTTGTTTGGATGGCTTTTTCCTAAATTGTTTTTGAAAATTTAGTGACAAAATAGGGGTGCCATGACGACTTAAAAAGTATCAGTGGTACTGTATCTGGATACACTGCAGTGTGATATTAGGATTTTTTTTCTTTTGAGTATTTGTAATGGAAAAAAACTGGTTATTATTACATGTGCCTTTAAAAATATGTAAATTCTTTTCATGGAAAGGGTACTTCACCTATATCATATGTTAGGTGGAAGTATGTATCCAGGCTCAGAGTTGTTACTCACCTACATTCATTTTAATCAGGTTTCCCATGAGATTTAAATTTAGCATTATTTTTCCATGAGACCATTTATCCTTTTCTGCCTCCGCTGGTTTCCTTGCTTACATAGTGACATTTTACTCTCGAGTAACTTTAAATCTTTGATTTGACATGCCTCCAATGTTCCAGGTACCCATCTGTGTTCTGGCACACCAACAAGAGCTTTGGCCTTCTCTTCTCCCTTCAGTTAATAGTGAATGGCATTCACATTATCCTGACCATTACTGCCTTCACCATACTGTACAAGGTTGGTTGTTCGTCAGTTATGTTAACTGCAAAAATGTAAAGACTCTCAAATAGTGTGTGACTAAAAGACAGACAAATTGTTATAGTAATTTTCTTCATTGTTTTAGTAGGTTTATTTACCTATGAGTAAAGTAATTTGCACTAAATAGAGAATGTTTTCTTTAATGAATTTATTCATCTAAAAGTAAACAACCAGAATACAGATATGAATAATTAGGAAAGAGTCCTGTTTCAGAATTGTACGGTCTCCCTCTGTTGACATATTTTTCACATGACATTTTTGTACTTTACAGCTTCATGTTTGTGGAAGTTCAAGAGAGCTACATGGTGGAGAAGATTTCCTGTTAAACTTGCCATCAACAATTGGATTGCTTGTTATAGCTGTAATGGTGGTTACTGTATCATCATCAGCTATATACTTTTATGGTTACCAAAAGTTTACCAACTTTGTCGTTAAAAGCCGTCAGCGTTATCATATTACAGTAAGTCTTTCTTGCATTGTTCTAAATGTATATCATTTGACAATGTCAGTATTCACATATTAGTATTTTTATGTTAATTATTCAGTTTGTCACAATTTTTACTATTGTGAAGTTTAGTTTATAATACAATGACAAATGTCACAATTTTTTTCTATTGTGAAGTTTAGTTTATAATACAATGACAAAGTTTACATACTGAAATGGAAATTGCACAGCTTAGAAAATGTTGATCGAGTAGGTCATCTTAGTTTCTGAATGCCTTGCACAGACAGTGACACGATCTTTTATTGAAAACACTGTATGAGAGTTGCCCTTTGCCAGTGGCCTGTTAAGGGTAAGGCATTTAAAAGTGGCACTAATGTTCACCAGTTATGGAGACTCTTTTGCCTTGACCAACCCTTTTGTGGGAGTTCCTGAGGGGAACAGGCATCAGAGATATAGATAAATAGAATTAAAACCATTTGACAACTAACCAAAATTCATTAGAATTGCATGTTATTATTGAAACAGATACCACAACAAAAAGAGTAGTCATTGCTTTTTTATAATGTTGAAATATATTTCTGTTCCTTTGTTAATGATGGTAATCCAGTTCATAATTTTCAGTATGAAAATGAACCTGGCTTGGTACGACCCTATACACCACACTGTGCAGCCCTAATTGTGTTAG
This sequence comes from Panulirus ornatus, assembly GCF_036320965.1. Lineage (NCBI taxonomy): Eukaryota > Metazoa > Arthropoda > Malacostraca > Decapoda > Palinuridae > Panulirus > Panulirus ornatus. Next base: position 1,727,079 of record NC_092254.1, on the reverse strand, counting down.
TGGCTTTGGGACTATCCCATGGACCACTGCTCTGGGATTTGTCTCTAGTTTACCGGGGTTCTTTAGATGCTGTTGTTCTGGCTGCTGTCATTGGTACTATTGTTCACCTGTTCCTGTGGATTGTCCTCTGGCTGCTGCTGACTGTCAAAGTAAGTGTCATGAGTACCTCAGTGAATTATGTGTACTTTATCATTTTGTCTGTCTTATAGAAGATCTGATATCAACCCAGTTTCCTAGGTTGTCACTGCATTTTAGAAAAACTGATAGGTTATTCTAAATTGGGAGAAACCAATGAATCATATGGAAATCTCCATTTGCAACTTAAGATTTTACTAGGTTAATGCCAGAAATTCCTTCATGTACTCATTATTACTCCGTTAATACCAGAAATTCCTTCCTGTACTTTTTTCACTTTTCTGGTTATTTGTACCAAAGTCAATTATTTGAAATCCTTTAGATAATTAGGTAATTTTTTGTAAATATAACACCGTGCCTTAACATCTTCACTAAATGTATAGTGATGTTGAAGTACATACCAACAACAAAGGATTGATTATGTGGGCAGTGGAAGAAACGTAGCATAAACATACATTTAAGGACATTTTAATTCTTTTCTACAAATTTCATGTAGATCATTTACAAAAGGCTTAGTCATGAGTAGTGATGGCAAGTTGTGTTATAGTAAATCTTTATGGAGATGTTACAGTCAGTAGGAACATGAGACAGAAGCCTCTGCAAACACTGCACTAGAGTTGCCCTTTGCCAGTGGCTTCCTAGTACTGAAGGCTAAGAAGTGGCACTGGAGTTTAGTTATATTGACTCTATCGCTATAGCCACCCCTTTGAGGAAATTCCACTTGTGATCAGGCATCACAGATCCACAGATAGAGAGATAGTTTTAATAGTACTACAAGCATGCAATAAATATAGTAACTGAAAGTAGGTTAGAGTTTAAAGGTAAAATTGAGATGTATACTGAATTAAGGCTACATGTGAAGAAGTCTTAAATAAAATCTTATCAGATTATATCATGTAAAGAAATATTTCAAAATATTGAGGTAAGGTACTATAGATATATCACATGAATATTCATTCATATTTACTTCAGATCAGAAATTCTAATCTTTGATTTTTTCTCGTTACTGACTTTATATTATTTTCACACCTGAATGATATGCTAATAGTGAAATACATTTTTCCTTAAAAAAAAGTCTACTTGGACATTCAAGCTGCGTGTGACAGTAGCTCGTGCATGTGTATCATCAGCTCGCTCGATCAAACTGGTGAATGATGTTGAATTGGCATCAGGGGACTCTCAGAGTCAGGCCCACACTCCGCTGTTGGTAGTGGGGTCTGGAAAAGCATATGCCATCAATGATTCCACACCAAAGAAGACCATCATGAGTGTTGTACAGAAGGTACAGTAATGGTTTATAATATCCAATAAGAACAACTCGGTGTCATATAGAAGGGATACTAACAGATATTTAGATATTTGCTTAAGTGTATTTTGTGTTAAGATGTAAAATCATAGCTAAATGATCATTCTTTTTCAAGAATTTCATTTCCTCTCTTAAGGTTGTTTTGAATCTTAAGGTAATTTATTGAAAAATAAGAGTATAGTATCACAGAATGCATTTATTATTAGTTACAAATTATTGACTTCATTCATGATGGACTAGAAATCTTTCATTTCATTATTACAGAAAAAATTAGTCATAATTGCTTTACAGACACATCAAGAGAAACGTGCTCGAGGTGAAGAGGAGGAGATCTACTGGTTAAGACCAAGTAAGCCAATATGTGCTCACAGTCAAAGCAAGCCTATGTCACCAAGGACCAAAGTGACATTTGATGAGGGTGGCATCCTAACTTCTCCTCGGTATGTATAAGCAAATAGCATCTTGTATCAAGTTATTAAGAAAAGTGATAATTTTTTTCATACATTAATTCTGCTGTAGCTGTGATAATAATAATACTGTGGTACACAACACTTTGAATTCTGCATATTATAAATATAATAAACAAGTTCTGATATGTTGAAAATTTGGTATTAATAAATGCTTAGCTAAGAATCATTTATCAGCCTTACACAAAGATCATTATACAAGTGGCTGTGTCTTAGTTCAGGGTCTGAATAACATTCTGGTACCCCGTGTAATCACAAGTATAACTCTGCTTACACTATCAAATTTTTTGAGTTTTATTCTGATCTTATGTGAGCCTTGGATGCTGTACAGGAGCTTCATATAGCAGTTTTGTCCTGGTGTTTCATTAATGAAATGAAACCAGTTTCCCTCTTGTGAACATTAAATATGACCTGTTTACCTCTATGAATAATGAGCATTACTTGAACTGCCTTATTAAATTATCTTGTTATTATTAGGGTATAATGCATTAGTGAGCTGATTTATGATAGATACCTCTAATGGCTTTACATGATCAACAATTAATTAGTAGTAAAATAAGTGTTTGTATAATAACTGATGAGATTATTTCATTTAACTTTTCTAAATTCATTCCCCATAATTAAAACACTTTGACGATTCATCAACACAATAGAATATTCTATCAATATCTTTTTGCAGGAAAGGAAAAGTTGTAAAGTCTTCAGACATTGAAGAACCTACATACCGCCGAGTCACAACACTCTCAGACTCTGAAGATGAGGCGGGAGATTATGCCCTGCTGCGGGAGGCCCCAGATGTGAATCACAAACCACAAAAGGGTGAAGACCCACGCTATGTTGATAGGCAACAGGTTGGTCACGTGATTTGTATTTACATTTAGACTTGGTAAAATTAGTGTGTCATCATACAAAGAATGCTCTTGAACAGTCCAGATAACTTCTATCAGTCCATCTATCTATATATAATGCCATTACTTTTATCCCCATTTACACGATGTACATGCACCCTTTATGGGCATAAATTTTGTAGAGCTAGGATTTCCAAATCTGGCTCAGCAGGCTGGCTACAGAAGGTATATTTCGGACAAATCATCACAATAATATCTTAGAATATACATTTTTATGATACATAATTGCCTTTCCTCTTTTGAAAGGTACAGCAGTGATAGGAACAAGTGAACATTTGCTTCATTTGTACAAAGCCAGTCTTTAGTTGTGTATTATGTAATAAAACGAAGGCCTACTTTTCAAAGACAAGCCCCACAGGCTACTCCATAGTGTACCTTATCTGTATCATTTCCCTAGTTTGGCCGTTGACACATCACTCCTACCCCTATACACCATGGACCGTCACAGGGCTAGACTGGCATAGGTTCGAATCCTTGTGTAACAATTGCCTACACTCAACCAAGTTGTTTATCCTTCCCTTGTGGCAGGCAATAAATGGGTATCTGGCTTGGGCTGATGTATGTGTGTTTGTGCAGACATACATAGGAGTAAAAACATGATACATTTGTACATGATTAAGAGACAGGGAAATGCAAATGTTAAACTTTCTCCATATAGATACTAAATTTTTTCATCCCAGTGTACATCTTTTGTCTTTTTGAATGTTCTGGCCTCAGTACCCTACAGCCTTCCTTCCTTCCATCCTCTTTGTCTACCCCTCTCCCTTACTCCCTCCACACCTATCCTCTTGGTCTTTCTTTGCTCATCCTCTCTATACATCTGAACCATTGCAGCACACCCAGGTTGGCCCTTTCAAGCTCCACTTACTACCTCACCCTTCTCTGATTCTGTCATTCCTTTACATGGTCAACCTATATCATCTTCAGCCATGTAATTTCTAAAACATCTACCCCTTTTCATTTCTTTTGTCTTTAAGGCCCACGACACATCTATATAACATTGCTGTGGTGACTTCAGACATATGTATCTTTGCCCTTACAGACAGATGCCTCATAATGCACCTAGTGCCATATCTCTCTCACCATGTGACCCAGTGGGTCCAACTGGTGATAAGTCCACTTAAAAATCTCTTAAAGTGCTCTGCATCCACCTCATTTAAATTTACACTCTTACCATCCTCTCACACCAAACTATTGCACCTTATTACATTACCTTTGAGTATATCTCCTCACAACTTTCTCCTGTTTCACACCCCAAATTTCTTTTGCAAATTTCTGATGTTCCTCTTCGGAGTCTGTCACACCGACCATCCTATTTACCACCATCCCATCTGTGAACAGGTTAAACAGCAGATTCATCTTCAAAAGATCCACTTATCCTCCTCCCCTCCTACTCTTACACCCCATCATTGCATTCATTATCATTTATTTCATGTAATCATAACACAAGGTGTCCTGGTCATTTCCATACAAGTATTTCTTATACTTCCATCATAAAAACTTGTAATATAATAGGAAGCCTTTTATATATATATCAGGGAGATTCAGGACTTGATATAAAACTTTCTATATATACCAGAGAGATTCAGAACTTCATATAAAACATTCTTATAAAGTTTATCATAAACCTTTTCTGAATCCATATATACTGCAAACATTTTTCCAATACCTCCCCACGTGCAGTAATCTAGTATGTACATCCTCTTTCTTTTCTAAATCCACACTGTACTGAAATAAGCACACTAGTTGATCCAGGCTATATTTTTGGTAGCAGACTTACATACTTCACACACAGATATGACTCATTGAAGGTGTTGCTTTGTTCCCTGCCTGAAATGGTTTCACTGATTTTTTTTTTTCAATACAATTAGTGACAACCTCTTTATGTCCCTTGTCTGGTATGCTGTGTCACCCAACAATATCCCATGTCAAGCGTGTTAAGAAGTATGTTCCTTATAAATTCTTAAAATGTACAAGTAAAATTAGTTAAAATATCACATCTCTCTGAAAATTCATTTGCTTTGGATTCTCCCAGATTCTTGCATGTCATTAGACCATGGAAGAGTGACTCAGTCCAACTATCCCATGTCATCTATGCTAAAAAATGCAGTCCTTTTAAATTCTTAAAATATTCAAGTAGAATTAGATACATCACTTTCCTATAGTAGTAATATACTGCATTCCCTCCCAGATTCTTGCATATCGACGAGCCATGGAAGAACGTTTGTCAGCCCAACCAACCACTGCCAGCTCTGTACCAGATTATGAAGAGGCTGACCATCTTCACATGCGTAGCCCCCAAACCATACATCACTTAGATGCACAAGTAATTTCATTGGCAATATACCATTTGACCTTCTTCCAAAATATTTGTCACTGGACTTTTTTTTATCACTGTCTTCTAAAAGATTGGTAGACTTTCAACTGAAGCCATTAGTTAATTATTTATAATTCTCATTTTCATGCAAACTTCCAGATAATTTTAAAAATTATTTATATACAACAAGCCTTTCTTACCTTCTTGTGTATTATATCTATAATTATGTTAAATGCCCCATTCAGACACACAGCTTTGTTTCTTGCTGTAAACCATAGAATAGTCTGTGGTATTTGAATGTATGCCCTATTTAGTCACACATCTTTGGGCCTTGTATTTACATTCTTACCATGCAGTAGTTTGTGTACTTGCTCTGATTTCAGAACTTTGCAAGTGAGAGCAAGAGAGTGGATGTCCAGAAATGAGACTTGTTTGTTGTTCCTGATACTACCTTCCTGGATAAGAACTTAGTTGTAAAATACAATTGTTTTTCCTGCTTTAGTAGTGAGGTGGTGTCAGGAATGGTGAACAGTGGCCTCCCTTGCACACACACTATCTCTAACCTTTATGTATAATGTACTAAAACTAATTTCCACAGCCTGGATTCTTGACCTCTGTGGCTCATCCCATATCCATGTTTCTGCTACATAAGTCAGGGTCGGGAAGACTTTGCTCTCCTTTTTCACTTTCACACTATCACCCATAGCCTAACCCATACAAACTACTTCAAGGATACTTTGTCATAAAAATTTCTATACTTTTCAGACTTTGTTGGATTGATTAGAAAGGGCAATTAGAAATCTGAACTAGCTTTGTATTTATTGATTGTACAATAGATGTTGTCAGACTGGCCTTCTTTATCAGTAATACAAAGACATGCAGTATTTGGTACTGGCAACAAAGAAAGGAGGAAATTTTCACACCATTTGTTTCCTTGTAGGGTCCAATGACTCCACGCAGCACACGAAGTAATGATTCAGGAGTGGTACAGGAAGACAGATCCCAGCGTAGTGACTCAGTGTCAACATCGTCTTCCAACACACCACCAGAGAATTCAGAGGAATCAGGAGTTCATTCTGGTGCTACAGATTTACTGAAAAATAGGTGAGGCAGTAGATATAACAGCAGTTATTAAATTATACATGCAAGAAATGTTTTAACAGGATCTCCATGTTATCCATAAGAATTAGGTGAAATAGATTATACATAACAGCTAGACAGTGGATATAAACAAATGAGACCACTGTTTGTCTGTTCCTTGTTTTTTCTCATGATGGGAAACAGCAAACTATTTGTCTACCTGTATCTCTATGCATATTCCTTCAGAAAACTTCCATCAAAGGGATGGCCACAGCATGCCTCCTACACATACACCATTCCACACATTTTCCCTCTTTTCTCTTCCTACTATACTCTTTCATTGTTGCCCTGAGCCTAAGGTGGTTTTCCTCTCACACCAACCCCTTCAATTGTACTATCTTGTACTCTTCTTGAAAACTTGTCTTACATTATTTCCATGTACCCAAACCAACTCAAAATATTTTGTTTCAACCATTCTACTACTACACAATTCATCTACTTTTCATTCTCTACCATACCAAATTTCTATAACCCCTCCAATACTTTTATTATTCCATCTAGTCATACCACATGCTCCTCTCAAATAACTCATTTCCACAGCCTGGATTCTTGACCTCAGTGACACATCCCATGTCCATGTTTTGGTGGCATAAGTCAGGATTGGGAAAGTAAGCTGTTCCTTTAATCCTTTCTCCACTTCCACATTTACAAGTTTCTTCTCTCTCTCTATATCTCTGATGTTCATTCCCTCTGAGAACTCAAGGGGTGGCCATGGCAAAAGTCTCCACTTTTCCCTGTCCTTACGTGCCTTCCTCATATCCAACCCTACCCTTTATAATTCTGTTAAGGAACCCAGTGGCTCATTTGCCCAGTACTGCTCTTCTCTCCCATATGTACCCTTCATAAAACCATGCTCCATCTGAGGCCATTTTGTACAAAAAGAAAAATTAAGAGGAGGAAAAAAGAATAAGGGAAAATTAACTTTAGCATCTCGGGGGTTTGTAGACCTAATTTGTAAAGGTGGAAAGGTTATAGGAAGAGGGAATGAGAGAGGTAAGAGACTTAAATATCATAATGATTAACCCATGTATGGCTGGTCTGCACACAGGAATTATGGATAGCAGCAGTAAGTAGTAACATGCATGAACACATTCTCACAGCTCTTGGGAGTAGGAGCAGTGGCCAAAATGAAATATGTAGAACGATAATACAGGGAGAGTTAATACAGACAAAGGCAATTGATTCCACTCTGGCTAAAAACGAGGTAGAAAAAGTAATACTTGGTAGGCAGCCACTGACCAGGGAGGTATACTAATGGTATTACCCACCTGGGTACTGGGTTAGTGACAGCTGTGTAGTGAGCCAGCACTTCAGAGATTCTCAAGTTGCACTCCTCTGACCTAGGCAGCTGTCTTTTCTTTATGCCTCACTTACACATGATCTGCTAGTATTTTGTCCACAAACGTTTCATATCGTATCACACAACCACTCGACAACACACAACTCTAGATTTTCCTATGGTGAGTGCTGTGTGCTTGCCCTGCCTTTTGACAAAATGATAAGTGCAATAGACAGAAGTAGAATGTAAGAATTTTAGATGGGCAATAGATAAAAGTAGCAGGAAGGAACATTAGGGACAAATAGAACATTGCAACACTGGGAAGAAGCATTAGGTTGAAGTATTTATTTAAATTTACTATACTTAATCAATGTGTCCCGCATTAGCGAGGTAGCACAAGAAAAGAAAGAAAAACACATACACACCACACAAAACTACACACAAGACACCACACATACACACAACACAAGACACCACACATACTACACACACACACACTCTACACACAAGACAGCACACACACGACACTACACACACACAACACAAACACACTACATGACACCACACACACACCCAACACAAACACGACACCACACACACAATACATATACACAACACAAACACACTACACCTCACAAACACACCATACAAACACACACTACACGACACCACACAAACACAACACATATACGACACCACACTCACAACACATACACACACACTACACTCACAACACATACACATGACACAACACAAACACACTTCACACACAACACACTACATACACATACTACACGCACACAACACATCACAAACATATACACCACACAATGCATACACACGCATAACACACCTCATACACGAGAGATAAAATAGCCCATGCCTCACAACCATATAACATTGTTGGAACCACAATTCCTTCAAGCATATCCATTTTTCCTCTCCGAGATAATGTTCTCGCCTTCCACACATTCTTCAGTGCTCCCAGAAACTTTGCCACCTTACCCACCCTGTGACTCACATCCGCATACATGGTTCCATCCGCTGCCAAATCCACTTCCAGATATCTAAAACACTTCACTTCCTCCAGTTTTTCTCCAATCAAACTTACCTCCCAATTAACTTGTCCCTCAGCCCTACTGAACCTAATAAACTTTACTCTTATTCACATTTACTCTCAGCTTTCTTCTTTCACACACTTTACCAAACTCAGTCACCAGCTTCTGCAGTTTCTCCCCTGAATCAGCCACCTTCGCTGTATCATCAGGGAACAACCGAGTCGCTTCCCATGCCCTCTCATCCACAACAGACTACATACTTGCCTCTCTCTCCAAAACTCTTGAATTCACCTCCATAACCACCCCATCTATAAACAAATTAAACAACCATGGAGACATCATGCACCCCTGCTGCAAACCAACATTAACTGGGAACCAATCACTTTCTTCCTACTCGTACACTTGCCTTACATCCTTGGTAAAAACTTTTCACTGCTTCTAGCAGCTTACCTCCCACACCATATATTCTTAATATCTTCCACAAAGCATCTCAGAGTATCAACCCTATCATATGCCTTCTCCAGAACCATAAATGCTACATACAAATCCATTTGTTTTTCTAAGTATTTCTCACATACATTCTTCAAAGCAAACACCTGATCCACACATCCTCTACCACTTCTGAAACCACACTGCTCTTCCCCAATCTGATGCTCTGTACATGCCTTCACCCTCTCAACCAATACCCTTCCCTATATGTTCCCAGGAATAGTCAACAAAGTTATACCTCTGTAATTTGAATATTCAACTTTATCCATAACCTTTGCCTTTGTACAGTGGCACTATATATGCATTCTGCCAATCCTCAGACACTTCACCTTGAACCATACACACATTGAATATCCTCACCAACCAGTCAACAACACAGGAACCCTCTTTTATATATATATATATATATATATATATATATATATATAAATTCCACTGCATTACCACCCAAACCCGCTGCCTTTCCGGCTTTCATTTTGCGCAAAGCTTTCACTACCTCTTCTCTGTTTACCAAACCATTCTCCCTGACCCTCTCACTTCGCACACCACCTCAACCAAAACACCCTATAACTGCCTCTGTCATCAAACACATTTAACAAACCTTCAAAATACTCACTCCATCTCCTTACTTCACCTCTACTTTATATTACCTCCCCATTAGCACCCTTCACCAATGTTCCCATTTGTTCTCTTGTCCTATGCACTTTATTTGCCTCCTTCCAAAACATCTTTTTATTCTCCTTAGAATTTAATGATACTTTTTCAGCCCAATTCTCATTTGCCCTCTTTTTCACCTTTGCAACTTTCTCATGACTTCCTGCTGCTTTCTTTTATACATCTCCCAGTTATTTGCACTACTTCCTTGCAAAAATCATCCAAAGGCCTCTTTCTTCTCTTTCACTAGTAATCTTAATTCTTCATCCCACCACTCACTACCTTTTCTAATCTGCCCACCCCCCACCTTTCCCATGCCACAAGCATCTTTTGCGCAAGCCATCACTGCTTCCCGTTCCTCCCTCACTTCCCTTACGTCATTTACTCTCACCTTTTGCCATTATGCACTCTATCTCTCCTGGTACTTCCTCACACAAGTCTCCTTTCCACGCTCACTCACTCTCACCACTCCTGTCACCCCAACATTTTCTCTTTTTCTGAAAACCTTCACAAATCTTCACCCTCACCTCCACAAGATAATGATCAGACATCCCTCCAGCACATTAACATCCAAAAGTCTTTCTTTCACATGCTTATCAATTAACACATAATCCAATAACGCTCTCTGGCCATCTCTACTACTTACATACATATACTTATGTATATCTTCTCTTTTTAAACCAGGTATTCCCAATCACCAGTCTTTTTCCAGCACACAAATCTACAAGCTCTTCACCATTGCCATTTACAACACTGAACACTCCATGTACACCAATTATACCCTCAACTGCCACATTACCCACCTTTGCATTCAAATCTCCCTTCTCCATAACCCGGTCTCATGCATCAAAGCTGCTAACACACTCACCCAGCTGCTCCCAAAACACTTGCCTCTCATGATCTCTCTTCTCATGACCAGGTGCATATGCACCAGTAATCACCCATCTCTCTCCATCCACTTTGTTTTACCCATATCAATCTTGAGTTTACTTTCCGACACTATCACATACTCCTGAAGCAGGGGTTGTGGGAGTACGTGATATCATGTAAGAAAGTAAACTCAAGACTGGTATGGGTAAAACTGAAAGTGCATGGAGAGAGAGAGAGGTGATTATTGGTGCCTATGCACCTGGAAAAGAGAAGAGAGATCACGAGGCAAGTGTTTTGGGAGCAGCTGAGTGTGTTAGCAGCTCTGATGCACGAGACCGGGTTATAGTGATGGGTGATTTGAATGCAAAGGTGAGTAATGTGGCAGTTGAGGGTATAATTGGTGTACACAGGGTGTTCAGTGTTGTAAATGTAAATGGTGAAGAGCTTGTAGATTTGTGTGCTGAAAAAGGACTCGTGACTGGGAATACCTGGTTTAAAAAGAGATATACATAAGTATATGTAAGTAGGAGAAATGGCCAGAGAGCATTATTGGATTATGTGTTAATTGAGAGGCACGTGAAAGACTTATGGATGTTAATGTGCTGAGAGGGGCTGCTGGAGGGATGTCTGATCATTATCTTGTGGAGGCGAAGGTTAAGATTAGTAAAGGTTTTTGGAAAAGAAGAGAAAATGTTGGGGGTGAAGAGAATGGTGACAGTAAATGAGCAGGGAAAGATTTGTGTGAGGAAGTACCAGGAGAGATAGAGTGCAGAATGGCAAAAGGTGAGAGGAAATGACATAAGGGGAGTGGGGGAGGATTGGGATGCATTTAGGGAAATGGTGATGGCTTGCGCAAAAGATGCTTGTAGCATGAGAAAGGTGGGAGGTGGGCAGATTAGAAAGGGTAGTATGGTGGGATGAAGAAGTAAGATTGTTAGTGAAAGAGAAGAGAGGTGTTTGGATGATTTTTGCAAGGAAGTAGTGTAATGACTAGGATATGTATAAAAGAAAGTGGCAGGAGGTCAAGAGAAAGGTGCAAGAGGTAAAATAGAGGGGAAATGAGAGTTGGGGTGAGAGAGTATCATTAACTTTTAAGGAGAAAAAAAAGATGTTTTGGAAAGTGGTAAATAAAGTGCGTACAAAAAGAGAACAAATGGGAACATCGGTGAAGGGGGCGCTAATGGGGAAGTAATAACAAGTAGTGGTGAAGTGAGGAGATGGAGTGAGTATTTTGAAGCTTTGTTGAATGCGTTTGAAGAAAGAGTGGCAGATATAGGGTGTTTTGGTCGAGGTGGTGTGTGAAGTGAGAGGGTCAGGGAGAATGAATGGTTTGGCAAACAGAAAAGAGATGTTGAAGGCTTTGCGGAAGATGAAAGCCGGCAAGGCAGCAGGTTAGGGTGGTATTGCAGTGGAATTTATATATATATATATATATATATAAAAGAGGGTTACTGTGTTGTTGACTGGTTGGTGAGGATATTCAATGTGTGTATGGTTCAAGGTGAAGTGTCTGAGGATTGGCAGAATGCATATATAGTGCCACTGTACAAAGGCAAAGGTTATGGATAAAGTTAAATATTCAAATTACAGAGGTATAACTTTGTTGACTATTCCTGGGAACATATAGGGAAGGGTATTGGTTGAGAGGGTGAAGGCATGTACAGAGCATCAGATTGGGGAAGAGCAGTGTGGTTTCAGAAGTGGTAGAGGATGTGTGGATCAGGTGTTTGCTTTGAAGAATGTATGTGAGAAATACTTAGAAAAACAAATGGATTTGTATGTAGCATTTATGGTTCTGGAGAAGGCATATGATAGGGTTGATACTCTGAGATGCTTTGTGGAAGATATTAAGAATATATGGTGTGGGAGGTAAGCTGCTAGAAGCAGTGAAAAGTTTTTACCAAGGATGTAAGGCAAGTGTACGAGTAGGAAGAAAGTGATTGGTTCCCAGTTAATGTTGATTTGCAGCAGGGGTGCATGATGTCTCCATGGTTGTTTAATTTGTTTATAGATGGGGTGGTTATGGAGGTGAATTCAAGAATTTTGGAGAGAGAGGCAAGTATGTAGTCTGTTGTGGATGAGAGGGCATGGGAAGCGACTCGGTTGTTCCCTGATGATACAGCGAAGGTGGCTGATTCAGGGGAGAAACTGCAGAAGTTGGTGAGTGAGTTTGGTAAAGTGTATGAAAGAAGAAAGCTGAAATTAAATGTGAATATATGTAAGGTTTATTAGGTTCAGTAGGGCTGAGGGACAAGTAAATTGGGTTATAGATATGTTTGAATGGAGAAAAACTGGAAGAAGTGAAGTGTTTTAGATCACTGGGAGTGGATTTAGCAGCGGATGGAACCATGGAAGCGGAAATGAGTCACCAAGTGGGGGAGAAGGCAAAGGTTCTGGAAGCATTGAAAGAATGCGTGGAGGGCAAGAACATTATCTTGGAACAAAAATGGGTATGTTTGAAGGAATAATGGCTCCAACAATGTTATGTGGTGAGGCATAGGCTATATAGATAAGGTTGTGCACAGGAGGGTGGATGTGTACACGTGTAAATGAAATGTTTGAGCACAATATGTGGTTTGATTAAGTAAAGAAAGAGTAAGAGAGAGAGGTGTGGTTGAGAGAGCAAAAGAGGGTGTGTTGAAATGGTTTGGTCACATGGAGAAAATGAGTTAAGAAAGATTGACAAAGAGTATATATGTGTCAGATGTAGAGGGAAGGAGGAGAAGCGGAAGACCAAATTGGAGGGGGAAGGATGTTGCGAAAAAGATTTTGAGCATTGGGGGCCTGAACATACAGGAGGGTGAAAGGAGTGCAAGGAATAGAGTGAATTGGAATGATTTGGTATACTGGGGTGGACGTGCTGTCAGTGGATTGAACCAGGGCTTGTGAAGCGTCTGGGGTAAACCATGGAAAGTTTTGTGGGTTCTGGATGTGGAAAGGGAGTGGTGGTTTTGATGCATTATACATGACAGCTAGAGACAGTGTGAACGAATGTGTCTTTGTTGTCTTTTCCTAGTGCTACCTCTCGCGCACGTGGGGGAAGGGAGTTGCCATTTCATGTGTGGTGGGAGGGTGCCATGTCGTTTGGTAGGGTGGCAACGGGAATGGATGAAGGCAGCAAGTATCAAGTATGTACATGTGTATATATGTATATGTCTGTGTACGTATATGTTAAAATGTATAGGTATGTATATGTGCGTGTATGTATATACATGTGTGTGTGGGTGGGTTGGGCCATTCTTTCATCTGTTTCCTTGCGCTACCTCGCTAATGTGGGAGACAGCAACAAAGTATAATACATAAATATATATATATATATATATATATATATATATATATATATATATATATATATATTACTTATTTTATTATACTTTGATGCTGTCTCCCGTGTTAGCAAGGTAGCGCAAGGAAACAGATGAAAGAATAGCCCAACCCACCCACATACACATGTATGTACATAAACGCCCACACATGGACGTATATATATATACCTATACATTTCAATATATATATATATATATATATATATATATATATATATATATATATATATACACACATACATACACAGACATATACACACATGTACATATCCATACTTGTTGCCTTTATTCATTCCTGTCGCCACCCCGCCACACATGAAAATGGCATCCTCCCTCCCCACTCAAGGTAGCGCTAGGAAAAGACAAAAGGCCACATTCATTCACACTCAGTCTCTAGCTGTCATGTGTAATGCACTGAAACCACAGCTCCCTTTCCACATCCAGACCCCACAAAACTTTCCATGGTTTACCCCAGACGCTTCACATGCCCTGGTTCAATCCATTCACAGCACGTTGACTCCAGTATACCACATCATTCCAATTTACTCCATTCCTTGCACACCTTTCACCCTCCTTTATGTTCAGGCCCCGATTGCTCAAAATCTTTTTCATTCCATCCTCCCACCTCCAATCTGGTCTACCACTCATCCTCGTTCCCTCCACCTCTAACACATATATTCTCTTTGTCAATCTTTCTTAACTCATTCTCTCCATGTGACCAAACCATTTCAAAACACCCTCTTCTGCTCTCTCAACCACACTCTTTTCATTACCACACATCTCTCTTACCCTTTCATTACTTACTTGATCAAACCACCTCACACCACATGTATATATATATATATATATATATATATATATATATATATATATATATATATATATATATATATATATTCAGAAGAGCCATTGTAGATATGCAAGCAGTATTCAAGAAAAATAATTGTGGCACCTAAACAACACCCTGAGCTTTTGGGAAGCAGATCTCGAATTGTTCATTATATTTATATCTAAGTGAAGTATAATACAAATATAGTAAAGTCTAGCAATGCATTATATCCTTTTCTGGTACTCTACTAATGTTCTTTTTACAGGTCCAACAGTGTGGATGATCTATCACAATTGCCCCCTGATCCTAATCAAGTAATGACTCCACCAAAGGCTATGTCCATGCAACGTCCTTCACTGAGTTCCTCTCCATGCAGCCCATATCGATATAGTCCTGTTGGAGGGAATTCATCAGCTGGCACAGTCTCACCTGTGCCTGGATCAATCTTGTACCCAGCTACAGAATCAACTGTAGTCATTCGAAGGCAGAGAAACCTGACACAAGAGATCAAACCACCAGTTGATCCAATTTACGGCACAAGGCCTTTAACCTCCTTTACAGATCAGCAGCAGCAAGATATTAAGAGGAGGAATGTAAATGAAGACTTGATGGCCATGGCACAGAACAACTTTAACAGCAGTCAGTCAACAAATTCAAGTGGCTACCATAGCAGCAGTGCGAATGCCAGCAGTGGTAGCAATAGCTCCAGTAATTCACCAGTTCCCCAACACTCGGGAACATCTGTTGCTGCTGTACAACCTATATATGGCCAGAAGACACATAATGGTATCCAAAATATTTATGGACAGATGGGCCGCCCAGGCTCAAGAATTAGTGCTAATAATTCTCATACCTCACAGAGTATATATGGTCGCACTATGTCTGGGTCAAGTGGCTCACTCAAATTACCCCAGGCACCACAGATTCCTCTACCACCTATTCCTCAGGGTGCTGTACCATCAAGTGTAGGTCACCAGAGTTCACTACAAGATATCTATGGTCGCACAAATGGTCAAAAGATTTATGGTCACCTTGGAGAGACTAATAATATATACGGAACAGGGCCAGCAAGACATCCAGTTGGCCGCTCAGTCAGTCTGAGATCATCTGGGGCTGTCCCCAAGTACAACACGGGAGGTTTCTCTTATCTTTCGCGTGAATCAAATTACAATACTAATGTGTGAGATTTGAGTAGACTTATTTCTGAGGCAGGTCGGTATTTTTCATTCAGTCTAGCCTTTAATGTGCCAGATTAAGGTTGAATTAGCCCTTTTAGTACAACTTGAATGTTTATGTAAAAGAGGCATCCCACAAAGGAATCCTGAAATGCATTCAAGCTATGAAGCATCTTATTGATACAAATGACAAGAATGCATAAATCACTTGCCCGTCCATACCTGGTGACTATAAGATGGGTGACTTCAGCATCAATTAAGATGATTTAAAAGTCCCTTCTTTCATATAGTATGAAGAATACTTGTTTGTTTAATATAAGGCACTGAAATATAAGCAATATCAGTAGTACATATCATTATGGATTAATGTCTTTAGCATTAACTAAACCTGTCTGAAACTTTTCAGTATTGAGTTCGGTTTTTGTCATGCAAATTTTTATCTATCATCAATCCAGTAAGATAAAGCAGATTTACTGCCAGTGGTAAGGCAAGGTATTAAAAACATTTATTCCTTCATAATTCTTAAAGTTGATTATGTATATTTCGTTCTTCAATTACAATTAAAACTATTTTTTAATACGAGTAATTTATTGCTAAAGCGATTCATAAATATTATTATTTTAATTTTCATTATGACATCTCATGGTTGATACATGAATATCATTCCATTCTTTTATACGTTATGTATATTCTGTTTTCAGTTGCACTTGCATTTTCTCCACCTTATGTTCACTGTTGGCTGGATAACCATTAGCTTTGTGGAAAATTAAGTGTGCATGTTACTTTAAATGAAGCAGGCTGTGTGGTTCACTGCACATTATAGGAACTCATAGCCTCTTTTTTTTGTATTAATAATTATGTATTTTTGAGAATACACAAATTAATTTCTTTTAATTCCAAAAGTACATTTAAGGTAATTTCTGCCAATATACTCCCCAGTTCACACTGAATATTATCAGTGGAAGATTAAACTAACTAGTTTTTACTTATATACTAGAGTTTCTTAACAGAATGAACAAGTGCCAGTGTATATAGCATATTTAGTTAATGTTGTTAGATACATTTTGTAAGTTCGAAATTATCGTAATATATTTATTTATTTATATTAGATGAATCAGGATGACTGATGCCTTTCTTCCACAGTAAATACACAGTAAATCATAATGGAAGACTTTGAAATCAAACTATGGGTTGAAAACTTTTGATAACATGTCTTGTTTCAGATAACTGAGCAAAAAAACAAGGATGACAATAGCACCACGAGTATTACAAATTAATGCTTTGTTTGGCCATTTGAGAAAAAGTCTTGTATTTATAACATATTGCATATCATCTCTTGTTTCTTCAATATATCTGATAAGAAAAAACAATCTCTAAGCTCAAAAACATAATTTTTCAGTGCCTCTCATGGTCCTACTCTCAATATATGATTTAGTACAATATTCTTAATCAAAATACATTCATTTGCATACGATATCCAAGAGTTATGAGAGTATTTCATTAAGCAACAGTAAAGTCAAAGAGAACATGCAAGCAAATGTGCATGTAGGCACTTGGTTGAGACCTCTGCTCAAGAATATGGTTGAGATAGTGGTGTTATTGTCGGCTTCATGTTTCTTATATTCTGTTAGCTGAAATCTGGAGCCTTGTGTTAAAAGTAGGCATTCAGACTCAAACATTTTCATCCTCATCAACAGGCCTCACTTGAAAGTCTTACAATACGATTTCATCTACGAAAAGGCATCAGTTTCTAACCCTCGTTCATCACCACAAAAATAATTCACCCTTTAATAATTTTTTTTTTCCCCAAAGAATTGAATTACTTGTATGTTTAAAACTTATTGAGTGTTCATATCACTCTTGTATATATTTGTAAATATTATATTGTAAATTCAGCCCTTTTCCTCACTGTAATGAGTATATTGTATAGTTGTGTTTCAAAATTGTATTATCAAATGCTAGTTATTTTATAAATTTAGTTACTAGAAGCCTCTTTGGATTGAAGAATTCAAAGAAAATTGATGAAAGTTTAATTTCCAGTTCTTTGTCAAGACTGGTATAAAAGTCTGCCAAATTTAGTCAGTTGCAGAAAATGTAACTTTGCACATCATGAATATGATCTCATTTTTCAAGAGGTGTTTCTTGTGCCAAATTTTTTACCCGTAGCATTTAGAAACGTGAAAACCAAAGGAGTAATGGTAATAATTGTAGTGACTAAGGACAAGTTTTCACCAAGTAAAAACTGGGAGTAGAACTGAAATAAGATTCTAGTGATGGAGGGAATAATTATGGATTACTGTATTACATCAGACCATATGATACACAAAATTTCATTGTATTAATCTAACTTAGGAAACCAGCAGCCCTGCCCTCACACCACCTTATGAAACCTCAATTCTGGAAAATTTATTACCAACATGCAGGTATACTTCTGACATACAAAATGTAAATGGGAGATTGATGACCCTGGGGACTGGAAGATGAATATACTACCCACGTATTTCCTGCATGTGGTAGGTGACCAAGAGAAGCAGGTGTAGGGGACTGTAAATCTTTGCCTCCATACCTTTCTGACTTCCTTAAGCAACCAGTCATATAGTCTTTCAGTTATGAGACATCAGTGAAATTTAAAGCTAAACAGTGCTACTTGTTCTTTTAAAAATTTTGATTCTAGTTTGTTATGAAGCCAGTGGGCACCTTGTGGGGCAAGGATGAACATAATGTAGCTCTACACATACATAAATAATATGCATCTGGGAGTGCACTTTACTCTTATTTCTCAACATGTACTGGATAAACTTCAAATGTTCTTCATTACCTACCTGATGAAAGCAGCAATAGTGTCAGCTGCAGCTTGCTGTTTCAGTGAAGGTTTGATCCATAGTACAATAATATGGAATACCTTCCATCCATCACTTTCATGATACTTTTTGAGTCATGCTGGGAAACTGAAAAAAAAAGGAGACATTCTTTACTAAGGAATAAGTAAATACTTTGCATTGCTCTGTGTGTGTTTTTCATGTGAGTGTGTGTGTTGTAGTAATTGACAAGAAAGATTATAGTGAAATGCTGTATGTATAGAAGAATAATTGTTGGTAAAACCTGTTTACATAACTGCTCCTATAAAAGTAAATAAACATATATACTATGGGTTGTAAATATTTATATACATTTTCTGAAAGTTTAAAATTATTACTAAGATTCTGATTGTGCATATGGGGATGAAAGACACACGTACTGTATAAAATGTTAGAAATATAGTACCCTTGTGTACAAAGTCCTGCCTATCCTATGGTTTCCTTTATCTCAAGTACAATAAACACAGTAATTAAGCAAACAGTATTATTAGGACTGCATTGCATTATGGAGGTGTTGGTTATGTAAATGTGCTTCAATTCAAAAGTCATGTTCGCAGTGCATAGGTTAATGTTTTTACGAGATCAGATGGCCTTCATGGAACAATTTTTGTATACATTTCATATCCGCTTGGACATGTTCTCTAGTCTGTCAGTCAATGTTTAAACTGCAGTTTGACCTGTGGTTGGAATGCAGATATCCAAAGAAGGATCAATTTAATATGCCTGGTACTGTATCCTTTTTAGCATATAATTGGATAAATTATTTTTATATTGTAGAGTGCAAAATTACAAAAAAATATGTATATGTGCCTGCTTACACAGCAATCTGTTATTATTTTGCATTGTTTTGTAATAGAAGTTGCCTGAGTTGTTTTTCAGCATAATGGCAATGTTCTAGTATCAATAAATAAAAATTATGTATGACAATGACTGTCTTTATCCCTAAGTACTACATACTTTGAAAGATGGGTTTTACTCCATCTGAAGTTTAGGTTTGATTTCAAATTAAAAACAAAACTACAACTTCTGGATTACAATTTTGCCAATGCAGACCTTACATTTAATGCTTATCTCTACGATGACAGCTAGAGAACGGTTGTGAGGAATTGTGACCAATGTTCATCTGTTCCTGGCACTACCTACTAACGCAAGAAACAGCAATCAAATATGAATTAATGATATGATTACTCATATGGAGTCCACTAATCTTACAGGCAAATCTTCTATATTTTCACTGACCTTTAGTTTCACATCTAAAGTCACCTATGCAAAGATCACATTTAACTGAAAAATGACAAAATACCAACCAAGGAAGTTAATAGTTAAATGACCTGTATAATTAGCTGAAACATAAATTCTAGAATGCAGTCATATCTACAACAATGAAGAGCACCTATGATAAGACCTAAAAAGATATGCTAAAAAAAGTGAAGAATATTCAAGATGCCAAAAAAGATAAAGATTAAATATAGGGGAATAACTTGAAAAGGGGGTATATTAACTTTGACAAGGTGGTAAGGGATACTTAAGAGAGAAAAACTAGTTAATTCAATCATTTACTGGCGGAGGCAAAGGTAAAAGTTAACTTTTAGGAGAAAAGGAAATGTGTTAGGAACATGTGGTGAAGAGTGAGTGGTTTTAAAAAATGATACCTGTGTGCAGAGGTACCATGAAAGATCGAGTACAGAGTGGCAAAAAGAGTGAGACAGTAAAAGTAAATGAAAGACACGTGAAAGAGAGATGATAGTATTTCTGGGAAGCAGGTTGTGTGTGTGGCATATAGAGGGTGGGATACACTAACTTGAGGATGAAAGGAGTACAAGCAATAATGGGAAGAGGACACAAGAGAGGTGTGAGAGCTGAATAGAGGGACAAATGAAAGATAGGGTAGGAATATTGATGAACTTGAGAAACGATACAGAGTTTTGGAAAAAGAATAAGAGAGCAAATAGGAGAAACAGTGAAGGAAGTACATGGATAAGTGGTAACAAAAGCAATGAAATGACTACTTTGAAGGACTGTTGACCATGGCGGGTAGAAAGGTAATGGACCTAGTGTGTTTGGGATGAGGTACAAGTCCTGGGGAATGTAATGGTGAACAGATAGGAGGTACTTAAAGCCTTGCATAAGATAAAGTTTGTCGTATCGGGGTGGACTGAGTTGCCTTAGAATTTCTCAAGACTGGAGGTGACAGTGTTGTTGATGTGTCCAATAGTTTATTTAACACTTGTAAGCCAAAGGTGAGGTGCCTCAAGACAGGCAGAATGCATGTACAGGAAGGCCTTGGTTTACATAATTTTGAATAATATAGTTTTACAGCTTAGCTATTAAACAATTATAACACGTCCTTGGTTTACATTGCCAACATTTTGAAGTCACATTATTTTTTGTTTGGGGCATGGACTCTACGCTATTTACGACAGCTGACAAAAGGCAAGCATGCTGCCAATATTGCAAGGATACATGTGCTTCTGGCAACAGAGATAAAGACTACTGTTATGAGATCCTGCAAAGATCAATTTTCAATCACTGCAGCTGCTTTACCTATTACATAACTGATCAAAAACTGGAGTGGATTGGTGACTAACGTGAAAAATGAGCCTGGGGGTTACTACTTAAGTACTGAGAAAAGTGTTTATTTGAGGATCTGAAGAGTTTCTAAGAGACAGATAAACCATGAAGCATTTTCTATGCCTTCATTTACTCTTGTAATGTAGGTAAAGTTTTTCAAATAACTTGGACAGGTCTTTGTTTTTTCCCCAGAAAATGTTGCCAATCTGTTGTGTGATAATGTAACTTCATTCATAATACTGCATGTAAGGGAAAGCCCTTTTCAGTTCATGTCACTATGATTAAGGTTCCATTTTCAAGGTACAGATCAACAATGTTAATCAAGGACATCCTGTACAGTGCTCTTATGTATAGGGAAGCAAGACAAGAGTGAATATTGGAATTAAAGAGATAGAAGTCTACTGAGTACACCTGGTATGGCATATGGGAGACTGGAGCCTGGAAACAGTGGTATGTACAGAATATATAACTGGCAGGAAGAAATGTGGCTTCAGGAGGTAGAAGAGGTGTGGTACAGGTTTGCCTTGAAGACATTGAATGAGAAATACTTACAAAAAGAGAAGAAAGTGTATGTGAATTTCATGGATGTGAAGAAAAAAAAAAAAAAAAAAAAAAAAAAAAAAAAAAGCATATGATCAAGATCACAAAGTGCCCTCCTAGTGAAAGGTGCAATGGATACCTGGAATAAATAAAAAGTTACTGAATGCAGCGTGATTTTACCAGGAGAGTACGATTTGAGTGCAAGTAGGAAGAGAGGAGGGTGACTGGTCCCAATGAAGGTGGGTTTATGTGAAGGATGTGTGTTGTCACCACTATTGTTCTACCTATTATATATACAGACAGGGTAGTAAATGTACTGGAAGGGTCTTCAACTAAGGTTCAAGTCTGTGCCATACAGGGGGTGGAAGGGCACAGCAGATCAACCATTTGCTACTTGCAGGTGAAATGACTCTGGTGGCATATGGTACTCCAGAAGCTTGTGACAGACTTTGGGAATGTGTAAGGAGACAGATGAAAGTAAATATCAACGAAAGTAATATAATAAGGTGTAGCAGGTAGATGAAACAAGATGGTGTGAATGTAAGTCTGAATTAGGAGAAAGTGGAGTACTTTAGGTATCTGGATGTGGGGAAAGCAGCATATGGATTCATGGGAGTTGAAAGGGTTAAAGTCCTCCGTGCATCGAAGAAATGTGTGGAATGGGAGATTAGTGTTCAGACGAAGACAAAGATATCTGAATGTTAATATACACTAATTCTAAAAGTGTTGCATACATGCAAGTTTTGGACCACAAACATAAAAGAAAGGAGTAAGGTGGATGTGTTACAAATGAAAAATCTGAGGATGATATGTGGTGTAAAGTGGGTTGATCATTTATGGGATAACAATGTAAAAGAAGTGTGGTTCTACATGCAGTTTGACAGAAAGCTGACCAGGTATTTGGGAAAGGGTGAAAGAAGACTGAACAACTAAGAATACCTATGGATCAAAAGTGAACAGAACAAAGCGGAGGGGTAGACCAAGGAGCTGAAAGGATGGAGTGAGGGAGGGTTGGGCATCCAGTCTTGAACATTTAGAAGGGTGACAGACATGTATAAAATACAATAAATTGGAGCCATATGGATTAAGGGAAATAATATGCTATCAGCTGACTGAACCAGGGTATATAAAGTGGTCAGAGTAAATAATATTGTGGTCTTTAGAGCCTGGCAGTGGATAGCAGGCTCTGGTTTCAAAGCATTATACATGACAGCTAAAGAGTAGTTGTGCTAATATGGCCTCTGTTCATTTGTTCCTGATGCTACCTCACTAAGCTGGGAGAAGATTGATATGAAATAATGTATTTATTTACACCAGTGGTTTATTAGGTGACCAATCAATTAAAATATAGCTAATGCCATATTCATCATGAAGACATGGAATTGACAAGATTTCCATGTTCAAAGCTTGAATGGGCAAAAAGCAAAGTAAAACATCTAATGTTTTTGGGGAGAGATGGAAAAAACTAAATCAAAATTAAAGTGACAAGGTGTTTTTCCTTTAACATCAATCCAATCTCCACACAAAAAAGGGTACTAAGGACTCATAGCCACAAATACATAAATTTTCAATTATTTATTTTTATATATTTATTATACTTTGTCACTGTCTCCCGTGGTAGCGAGGTAGCGCAAGGAAACAGACGAGAGAATGGCCCAACCCACCCACATACACACGTATATACATACCTATACATCTCAACGTATACATACATATATACACACACAGAAATATATACATATGTAAATAATTCATACGGTCTGCCCTTATACATTCCCGTCGCCACCCCGCCACACATGAAATGAAAACCCCCTTCCCGCACATGTGCGCGAAGTAGCGATAGGAAACGACAACAAAGGCCACATTTGTTCACACTCAGTCTCCAGCTGTCATGTACAATGCACCGAAACCACAGCTCCCTTTCCACATCCAGGCCCCACAAAACTTTCCATGGTTTACTCCAGACGCTTCACATGCCCTGGTTCAATCCATTGACAGCGCGTCGACCCCGGTATACCACATCGTTCCAATTCACTCTATTCCTTGCACGCCTTTCACCCTCCTGCATGTTCAGACCGCGATCACTCAAAATCTTTTTCACTCCATCTTTCCACCTCCAATTTGGTCTCCCACTTCTCCTCGTTCCCTCCTCCTCTGACACATATATCATCTTTGTCAACCTTCCTCACTCATTCTCTCCATTTGAACAAACCATTTCAAAACATCCTCTTCTGCTCTCTCAACCACACTCTTTTTATTACCACACATCTCTCTTACCCTTTCATTACTTACTCGATCAAACCACCTCACACCACATATTGTCCTCAAACATCTCATTTCCAGCACATCCACCCTCCTCCGCACAACTCAATCTATTGCCCACGCCTCACAACCATATAACATTGTTGGAACCACAAATCCTTCAAACATATTAATTTTTGCTTTCCAAGATTACATTCTCGACTTCCACACATTTTTCAACACTCCCAGAACTTTTGCCCCCTCCCCCACTATATGATTCACTTCCACGGTTCCATCCGCTGTATCATCAGCGAACAACAACAGACTCACTTCCCTAGCTGTCTCATCCACAACAGACTGCATACTTGCCCCTTTCCAAAACTCTTGCATTCACCTCCCTAACAACCCCATCCATAAACAAATTAAACAACCATGGAGACATCACGCACCCCTGCCACAAATCAACATTCACTGAGAACCAATCACTTTCCTCTCTTCCTACACGTACACATGACTTACATCCTTGATAAAAACTTTTCACTGCTTCTAACAACTTACCTCCCACACCAAATATTCTTAATACCTTCCACAGAGCATCTCTATCATCTCTATCATATGCCTTCTCCAGATCCATAAATGCTACATACAAATCCAGTAGCTTTTCTAAGTATTTCTCACACACATTTTTCAAAGCAAACACCTGATCTACACATCCTCTACCACTTCTGAAACCACACAGCAAAGCAAACACCTGATCCACACATCCTCTACCACTTCTGAAACTACACTGCTCTTCCCCAATTCACCCTCTCAATCAATACCCTCCAATATAATTTCCCAGGAATACCCAACAAACTTATACCTCTGTAATTTGAGCACTCACTCTTATCCCCTTTGCCTTTGTACAATGGCACTATGCAAGCATTCTGCCAGTCCTCAGGCACCTCACAATGAGTTACACATACTTTAAATAACCTTACCAACCAGTCAACAATACAGTCACCCCCTTTTTTTAATAAATCCCACTGCAATACCATCCAAGTTAATAAAGTATCTATATAATACAACTTCATGAAATAATATTTTTGTGCCATATGATGAGCAACAGCTGCGTGTGTGTGTGTGTGTGTCTGTCTGTCTGTGTCTGTGTTGGGGGGGGGGTGTTAAATGTCTGAGTATACCAAATATATCTTGAATCTAAATCCAAGAATAACCTGATAAAGGAGCTTATTACCTTTAGAATAAAACCTGATCCCTTACTTAAAGTTCCAAGGTCAAAGTAATGATTGACTATGATAAACGTTTATTTTACAAGGGTTACAAACCCATATAAGTAGACAAAGAACAAGTCTTATAACCCCAAACCCATATAAGCAGACAAAGAACAAGTCTTATAACCCTATCTCATTATCCAACATGATAATTAGTACCCAGATCCATCTCACCATAAAGAAAAGTATGTCGAAATAACTGAAAATATCATAGTTGGAAATAAAAACCTAACCAAAATATCTATTCATTATTTATCTATTTTGCTTTGTCGCTGTCTCCCGCGTTTGCGAGGTAGTGCAAGGAAACAGACGAAAGAAATGGCCCAACCCACCTACATACACAATGTATATCCATACATGTCCACACACGCAAATATACATACCTATACATCTCAATGTACACATATATACACACACACAGACACATACATATATACCCAAGCACACAATTCACACTGTCTGCCTTTATTCATTCCCATCGCCACCTCGCCAAACATGAAATACCATCCCCCTCCCCCCTCATGTGTGCGAGGTAGCACTAGGAAAAGACAACAAAGGCCCCATTCGTTCACACTCAGTCTCTAGCTGTCATGCAATAATGCCCGAAACCACAGCTCCCTTTCCACATCCAGGCCCCACACAACTTTCCATGGTTTACCCCAGACGCTTCACATGCCCTGATTCAATCCACTGACAGAACGTCAACCCCGGTATACCACATCAATCCAATTCACTCTATTCCTTGCCCTCCTTTCACCCTCCTGCATGTTCAGGCCCCGATCACACAAAATCTTTTTCACTCTATCTTTCCGCCTCCAATTTGGTCTCCCACTTCTCGTTCCCTCCACCTCCGACACATATATCCTCTTGGTCAATCTTTCCTCACTCATTCTCTCCATGTGCCCAAACCATTTCAAAACACCCTCTTCTGCTCTCTCAACCACGCTCTTTTTATTTCCACACATCTCTCTTACCCTTACATTACTTACTCGATCAAACCACCTCACACCACACATTGTCCTCAAACATCTCATTTCCAGCACATCCACCCTCCTGCGCACAACTCTATCCATAGCCCACGCCTCGCAACCATACAACATTGTTGGAACCACTATTCCTTCAAACATACCCATTTTTGCTTTCCGAGATAATGTTCTCGACTTCCACACATTCTTCAAGGCTCCCAGGATTTTCGCCCCCTCCCCCACCCTATGATTCACTTCCGCCTTCATGGTTCCATCCGCTGCCAGATCCACTCCCAGATATCTAAAACACTTTACTTCCTCCAGTTTTTCTCCATTCAAACTTACCTCCCACTTGACTTGACCCTCAACCCTACTGTACCTAATAACCTTGCTCTTATTCACATTTACTCTTAACTTTCTTCTTTCACACACTTTACCAAACTCAGTCACCAGCTTCTGCAGTTTCTCACATGAATCAGCCACCAGCGATGTATCATCAGACTTCATCCACAACAGACTTCATACTTGCCCCTCTTTCCAAAACTCTTGCATTCACCTCCCTAACAACCCCATCCATAAACAAATTAAACAACCATGGAGACATCACACACCCCTGCCGCAAACCTACATTCACTGAGAACCAATCACTTTCCTCTCTTCCTACATGTACACATGCCTTACATCCTCGATAAAAACTTTTCACTGCTCCTAACAACTTGCCTCCCACACCATATATTCTTGATACCTTCCACAGAGCATCTCTATCAACTCTATCATATGCATTCTCAAGATCCATAAATGCTACATACAAATCCATTTGCTTTTCTAAGTATTTCTCACATACATTCTTCAAAGCAAACACCTGATCCACACATCTACCACTTCTGAAACCACACTGCTCTTCCCCAATCTGATGCTCTGTACATGCCTTCACTCTCTCAATCAATATCCTCCCATATAATTTACCAGGAATAGTCAACAAACTTATACCTCTGTAATTTGACCACTCACTCTTATCCCCTTTGCCTTTGCCTAACTAAAATGCATGGTAATATTCTAAATTACTTGTTTGGCCAATAAAATCTTTCTATGAAAAGCTGACAATACCTTGTCAAAAGAATTATCAACACTAACATATTCCAGCAGAAAAGTTCTTGGAACTACGAGGTCTCGACCAACAGCATGATAAACGTGTAACTACTATAAGGGTTAATAACACAATTGGCAAAATCATAATGCTTAGGCCACCTAAGATGACTATCTAGCAAGATGAATATCATAATGCTTAGGCCACCTAAGATGACTATCTAGCAAGATGAATATCAAATCTAACTAAATTTTTAAGAGAGAGAGAGAGAGAGAGAGAGAGAGAGAGAGAGAGAGAGAGAGAGAGAGGGGGGGGGGGGATCTTTTATGCCAGAAAACTTTTGTCCCATTTAGGAAAATGCTATGATCACAATGATTACCAGCTTTATTTGTAATTAACCTTAAAGAACTAACCATGAGGGATAAGTATCAACTAAGAAATAATTATGTAATAAAAAAATTCATAAAGAAGAAATTAAACAATACAGCATCACGGACAAGTTTTTTTCAAAAGCACAAGTCTATAAAATAGGCTAAAAATTATATCCTTTTAAGAAGGTCAAAGAACTTTCTATATCCATCTATGATAATGGTAGTAAAGTGGTTTACTACACTTATCACTAATCTAACCCAACAGAGGATAAATATCTAGTCCTGGGTTGCACAGAAATAGCACATGAATTTAGAATAAATGGTGATCTGAAAGTCTGATAAAATACAAAGACATTAAATAATCCTACAATAATAAGTCTCGCAATTTTGGACTGCAATATGAAGCTCAATCAAAATGTGAGATTAATTATTGTGGAGCTGAAACACTTGTAGAAATCAACAAACCCCACGAAAATCTTAACTTCCAATTACCAGCAACGATTTACCATGTTTTTAATTTTACATGGAAGATATGAGCTTGTAAGGTTTCATGTTTACGTTTTTTTTTCTGTGACTGTTTATATTCTGACCAACTGATCTCACCAAATTCAAACACAAGTGAGCATTCTTCATAATGTGGATTGATCCAACCATTTACTTTGCTATATTTTGACAATACGGAAAATGAAATTAATCTCATCAGTTAAAAGTTAAAAGAGAGTTTTCTACATTCTGTAGATTTCTAGGAATGTTTTGCCCACTTTTCTATTATATAAATGTACATTCTCCCTGATTTTTATACCCATCACTACCATTGTTGTATTTATCTCTAAGATTATCTGTACCTTAACCGCAAGATTGTGCTTATGGTGGAAGTTGAGAGCAAACATGAATAAAAGAAAGGATATTTGGTATAGCAGGGTTGCGGGACAGATTACTTGAAGTGTGAGTTTGAATAGAGAAGAATTGGAGGAGGAAGTGAAGGGTTTTAGATACCTTGGAATGGATATGGCAGTGAATGGAACCATGGAAGCAGAAGTGTCATAAGGTTAAGGGAAAGTTCTGGGAGCAATAAGGAATGTGTGGAAAGAGAAAGCATTACCAGAGAGGGCAAGAATGGGAAAGTTTGGAAGTATGGTAGCCCTAACAATATCATATCAATGCAAGAGATGGACTATATATGAGGATGTGCGAAGGAGGGTGGACGAACTGGAAATGAAATGTTTGAGGCCAATATATGGAATGATGTGGTTTGATCGAGTTAGTAATAAGAGGGTAAGAGAGGTGTGGTATTAAAAAATGAGGTTGAGAGAGCTGAAGAGGGTGTGTTAAAATGGTTCAGACATACAGAGGAAATGAGTGAGGAAGTGTCATAAGTAGAAGGAACAAGGAGAACATGGACACCATAGTAGAGATGGAGGGATGGGGATAAAGAGATTTTAAGCAACTGGGGCCTGAAAATGCATGAGGGTGAAAGGCGTGCATGAGATAAAGTGAACTGGAATGAGTCAACATGCCATCAATGGACTAAACCACGGTACATGAAGCATCCAGGAAAAACCATGGAAAGGTCTGTGTGTGTGTGTGTGTGTGTGTGTGTGTGTGTGTGTGTGTGTGTGTGTGTGTGGGGGGGGGGGGGGGGGGGTTGTGGTGAGGGAGCTGTCATTTTGGTGCATTACTCGACAGATAGAGAATGGATGAGCAATTGCGGCCTTTCTTTGTCTATTAAAAGTGCTACTTCATTACAGTGGGACACTGTGATTAAATATGATAGAAAGAAAGAGCACCCACCTAAATCATCTACTAAGAGTAAGGAGTCCTCTGATGTGGATTTCTTCAAAACCCTTAATTATTTCTGTGTTGCCCTTATGGTTCAGACTTATTTTACTGGGAACCTTCTAAAGACCAAGCCATAACTAACTAAACAGACAAAATCAACATATGAAAGGTTAATGAAGATAAAATCAAACCAAATGTGTAAAATCTATGATTTTCAATAACCAGTCAAAAAGCTAGGTAAGAGTTTATAGCTTATTGACAGAAACTTTTAACTACAAAATAAATGAAATATGAAGGTTATCATCAACTCTATCAGCAACATAATCTTCCCTAAAATGGTACCTACCACATAAGGGCTGCAACTAATGAAGAATTGCTTGGTGAAGATACTTACCGTGTTGCTGTAACATGAAAAGCGATTAAATGAAATACAAATGAAATATTTATGATGAGGAACCTCTTTGATGATGATTTAATCAAACATGGAGAAAATAACAAAAAACATAACAAAAAACAAGTAAAAAGTTGCTACCTCGTTTCAAAACCAAGAAATTATTTCTAAAGGTTCCGTTTTAGTTGCCGGATCTGATAGTCTGCAATGGAATGAGTCACGAAAATGAATAATTTCCTATATTACTAATGCTTCCCACTGTACATGCATGGTAACGTCTGCCTCCCACTGTACGAGTTTTGGAAATTTGCTATGTGAAATTAGATGTCTATAATGTGTTCGAATGATTGTACAATGGTGCATACACTACGAACATTAGCGTTGTGTATGGTAGCCAGTGCAGCTACCACTTGGCAGACTTTCTCATACCCAGCCACCTTAGGTGACGGCTACGGACGGTGCCCATCTTGCTGAAACACTTACCACACCTCATATTACCTGTCCAAGACATTTACACTCATTACAAGATAAATCAACACGTGCTACATACCTTCTTATGAATGGCGCTGCAGTAGAAACGTCGTCGAAATGCACAAGAAAAGCACACACAACTTAAATAAGAGGTAACAATTCCCGCCATGATCAAAAGTGTTCAACGTGCTCGCAAAGAATACTGTCTACATCTATTCATATTATATTCTCCATAAATTCTTGATATTTCTTCTGAAATAAATGATGTTGTTATTCAAAGATATAGATATCATAAGGTTTTATAATTTTTTTCATTATTTGGACAATTTTGAAATTATTTTCTGCCGAAAACCCGCTGCGTCCGTATCCCTGCCCAAACTCTCGGCTTCGTGATAGCAACGGCGTTCGTGTGAATAAGATTTGAGATGCCGATCTGTTTCACTGCAGATAAGACTTACTTTACATATGCTTAGTACATGAACAATAGACTGTGCAAGGGGAAATACAAGTAACTATGGCAGAAACATTGTTTTTGTTAGTCCACTTACTGTTTGCATACTTCTACTATCACTAATGTCCCTCTTACTGTATTTGCATATTTCTACTAAGACTCAAAGGAACCTATAACTATACTACGTGAAATTACCGAGTTAATGATGGGGAGCTTACTGTATTAGAGCTTGTTAATGTTGCTGCAACAGAATACTTTATACTGGAACGTTCCCATTTTCTACTAAGTACTGTGAGGGGATGCTTAACCAATTTCCTCAACAAGTATGAGCATGATACATAACAGGATATATCAACAATTATATATACTACAGCAATGATTTTTAAGCCTAATAAATGGGGTTAACAGGGTGCAACGTGTTTGAGGCAAATTTACAACTATAATCATATTTCCTGAATCTAAGGGTTCTTGACCTATTATTACATGCTACAATATATTTTCTAAAAATACTAATTACAATCACTTTCATCATTCAATAAAATCAAATATATACTTATGCTTTCAAAAGATATTTTCTGACATACATTATCACAGTAAATGTGTTTTTAGGTAAATATGGAAAAATAAGTCAAACCACATTTTTACCTTTTAATTGTACGATCATTTTACAGTTTTTGATTTACATATACACGATATATTTGTGCTTGGCAAGTTATATTTGGTGATTTACAGGAAATTCAATATAAAGGCTTTCTTTACAAGGTGTAAAAGTTACAAATGTCCTGGGTTTAGTTTTGTTAAGAACTCATCCAACATCGGAGCGTCAAACACACAGTTAGGGGCGTGTGGAGGCAGAGTTCTACAGTACACATGAAGAGAACAAGTAAGAACAGTCCCTCCTAATAACAGTGGAAGAGAAAATGGGGGAAACTAACGCTGGGCTACTGTAGAACCACAAAGAACCAACGTTAGGTTACAGTAGTACCGCAATATACGAACCGACATTAGATTACCGTAGAACCACAATATACGAACCAACGTTAGATTACTGTAGAACCACAATACAAAGACCAACGTTAGGTTACCGTAGGACCACAATATGTGGAAGGCCAACGTAAAGTTACTGTAGAACCACACCATATGGAGAACCAGTGTCAGGTTACTGCAGAAACACAATGTACAGAGACCCAAGGTCAGGTTTTCCTAGAACCACAATGTATGAGGTACTAACGTTAGGATACTGTAGAACCACAATGCATGAGGTACCAACGTTAGGATACTGTGGAACCACAATGTATGGAGAATTAACGTTAGGTTACTGAAGAACCACTATGAAGTACCAACGTTAGGTTACTGCAGAACCACACGATTGCCAGTACCCTATCGCAACACCGGGAAATACTTTCTAAATACTACTTAACAGTTTCCTGTACAGTTCAAAAACCTTAAAAATTTGAATAATAACAATAACTTAATTATAATAATGAGAAAAATAAATCTCAATTCCCTCTGTGGAAATGCACTTTTTAGATGTAAACTTAGATCAACACGATTACAGGGCAACAACTATAATTTGATTCTAGAGA
Organism: Panulirus ornatus; assembly: GCF_036320965.1. Lineage (NCBI taxonomy): Eukaryota > Metazoa > Arthropoda > Malacostraca > Decapoda > Palinuridae > Panulirus > Panulirus ornatus. Next base: position 1,694,544 of record NC_092254.1, on the reverse strand, counting down.
TCTAATTCTTTACTTGTAATTCTTAAAATAATCAAAATATTGTCTGGCATCAGATGTAAGTCTAAAATATTATGACATTTCGGAGGCAACAAGACGTTGGCAATACTGATAAATGTTAACTCAAACCAACTGGTCGACAGCGGCTGCAACACCAATGATCCCGTAACACAAATGTTGACATACGATTTAATAATGTAAGTATCAAGACTGACAACTTTATCAGTGTCCCACAGTCCAACTCAACAGATTTTTGATCGACAATAAAATAGTGGCACATGACTGCCAACAACACATGAACAACAATATTTGCAAAAACACAACTCCAAGGTTGACCAACGAAACAAACAAATACTATATCTTTTTATAATAAAACTGGCGGTTAGAAAGAATACACAAAATTGAGCAAAACGATCAAAACATTAAGTAAATCTAAACAACAACACTGTGTTGATAGCACCAGTAACACTAGCAGTTCATAAATGTCAAAACCAAAAATCAGCTATAAATTGGCAGCACCGACAGCATCGTTGACTGAACCAATGATTATATATATATATATAATGCTAATAAATGATAATTCCAGAGTAAATTATTAACCCTGTAACACACAGGATAATTATCAGAGCAACACGGATGTTTTACAACAGGAAGAGTCAGCAACACAACTTGTGATCTTAGTACCGGCAACACTGAAACAGCAGACACGGCAACATATCTATGTGGATAAACCGAACCAGCATTACATCACTGACAACAAACCTGACAAACAACAAAACTATGTTAAACCATATCAACAACACATGAGAGAAAATAAACCAACACATCAACGAAAATTAAATCCTAGCAGTAATATATAAATCCTAGCAGTATTATATAAATCCTAGCAGTGATATAGAAATGAAATATAACCATTAGGAACACAGTTATGACCCTCAACAGTGTCACAAACACAGTCTAATGATAAAAAAAATATGTCACTAACCATAACACAATTAGCATTAACAACACTAACAACATTTAAAGTATGAAAAAAGTCGAATTGGGAGGTGAGTTTGAATGGAGAAAAACTGGAGGAAGTAAAGTGTTTTAGATATCTGGGAGTGGATCTGGCAGCGGATGGAACCATGGAAGCGGAAGTGGATCATAGGATGGGGGAGGGGGCGAAAATTCTGGGAGCCTTGAAGAATGTGTGGAAGTCGAGAACATTATCTCGGAAAGCAAAAATGGGTATGTTTGAAGGAATAGTGGTTCCAACAATGTTGTATGGTTGCGAGGCGTGGGCTATGGATAGAGTGGTGCGCAGGAGGATTGATGTGCTGGAAATGAGATGTTTGAGGACAATGTGTGGTGTGAGGTGGTTTGATCGAGTAAGTAACGTAAGGGTAAGAGAGATGTGTGGAAATAAAAAGAGCGTGGTTGAGAGAGCAGAAGAGGGTGTTTTGAAATGGTTTGGGCACATGGAGAGAATGAGTGAGGAAAGATTGACCAAGAGGATATATGTGTCGGAGGTGGAGGGAACGAGGAGAAGTGGGAGACCAAATTGGAGGTGGAAAGATGGAGTGAAAAAGATTTTGTGTGATCGGGGCCTGAACATGCAGGAGTGTGAAAGGAGGGCAAGGAATAGAGTGAATTGGATCGATGTGGTATACCGGGGTTGACGTGCTGTCAGTGGATTGAATCAGGGCATGTGAAGCGTCTGGGGTAAACCATGGAAAGCTGTGTAGGTATGTATATTTGCGTGTGTGGACGTATGTATATACATGTGTATGGGGGTGGGTTGGGCCATTTCTTTCGTCTGTTTCCTTGCGCTACCTCGCAAACGCGGGAGACAGCGACAAAAAAAAAAAAAAAAAAAAAATATATATATATATATATATATATATATATATATATATATAAACTTATAAAAACATTTTTCCTGCGAGAATAATCATACTAAAAACAACATGCGCTGGAATCAATAATTACCATCATGTCATGATGACATTATAAGCACCAGATTTCATTAAGATGTGTGTGTGTGTCTCCCCAGCTGACCTTGTAGCCATGGTAAGCAACGAGACGTCCAAATTAATGACAAAATAAAACCAGAAAGTTCCCAGATGTTTAGTTACTATGACTGAGAAATAAACGTCTTCCTGAGAACTATTCGTGTACTGAAATTCCTCTTGTTATATTGCTTCTGAAACGAATGCCATCGGTCACTACGAAAAACACAAACACTTACTGGCAATACAAGCAATTACATCAACATAAGATGTGACGAATGATACTCACGCGAGAGTAACTTAAGAGTTACCACAGAAGGTATTACTAATATCAGGTACCAAGCATTTTCATCTAGCGTACTTTTACGACTTTCCTGTATTATTGTACACATTCAACCTCTTATGTTACCATTTAAGATAAATATATTTTATTAAAGTTAACCATTTAACGTAAAACATTTCATTCGGACCTCTAGTCTAAGTTTGATTATCATTATGATTATAATAATAAGGAAAACAATTACCCTAATTACAATTAAACATTCACATGCCATGGAATCACCCTAGATAATTAACACGTCATCCATCTAGCGACCTTCGGCACTCCTCTTAACACTCCCAGTGTATTGTTCTATTTACAGGTTAATGGCTATTTGTACGTGAGTTGTATGTATGTAACCGCACTGCAGACTGGCTGGGGGGGAGGAGGACTCCTCTCTAGTATTGCTAACTTTCTCCTACACGGATAATATGATGTTAATTAACCTGGGGTAGTTATTCGTAGGCATCAAACATCTGGCATCATCGTTTGTCTAATGGAGTCCTGGTTATGTCTTGGTACATTAACAGCAACACAGAAGTTAACTTAACGGGTAATACAGGCAGTTAGTTCACTTCAACAGTACCACATATCACCGTGGTTTAATGGGACTTGTGCACCGACACACCCGCTCAGTTGAAAAACATCTGAAGAGTTTACTTTGAGAGTTTATTTACCTTTAATAAAATATTATGACCAGCTCCTCACCCACACAGTTGACTATGGGTAGTTTTTTCTTTAAAGAAAAGCTATACAACACTTCATACATAATGACTGTACCAGCAACACAGGTGAACAGAGAACGACCTTAGCCGCAAAGGTGATAAGAATAACCGTACCAGCAACAGGGATGAAGAGAGACAGACCGTACCTGCAACACATATGGACAGAGACGGAAAGTACCAGCAACACAGGTGAAGAGACAAATCGTACCGGCAACACAGGTGAACGGTGAGAAACCGTACCGGCAACACAGGTGAACGGTGAGAAACCGTACTGGCAACACAGGTGGGCAGAAAGACAATAACAGAACGTTTTAGAACACAGACAACCTACCAGCAACACATCTGAGAGTAGATAGCTTGTATCAGCAACACTGGTGATATACTACACAAACTCTGGTGAACAGAGGCGAACCGCCCTAGCAACACATGAATAGAGACGGAAAGTACCAGCAACACGAGTAAATTTCAAAAGGCATGCCAGCATTATGATAATAATTCAGATTTAATCAGTGCCAGATAAATAATTAAATAATATGCTGAACAGTACAGAACGACTGAACAATAAATACATCTCGAAAAAATTAATATCAGTCACACTCACGTATTAAGGTTAACGTTTGGTTCGACTAACTGAGATTAAATGTAAGAGCAACTTATTAAGTATAAGTCAGTACAGCGATAACAGTCATTACTGAGCGATGTTCATTATACCATTAACACTCATTAATTATGCAAAACCAAGCAACCAACACTCATAAGGTATGATGAAATACCTAACAATTATAAACTTATCAAAATTAGTCTATGGGTGGTACAAAAATGCAAACAGGTGTCTTTCCACAGACTAACGAGGTATGACTGAACCAGCAGCACAGACTAGGGAGAGATGGCTGGTCTGTTGTACAGAGTAATGAAGGTTAACAGTAGCTGCAACACACGCTAATGAAAGTTGGCTGTACTAGAAACAGTCACTAATGAAATAACACAGACTAATGAAGACTGTCTTTGCAACACAGACTAACAGTGACTGCATTTGCAACACAGACTAATTAAGGTTATCTGTATTAGCAACACAGAGTAATTAAGGTTGGCAGTACCAGCAACACTCACTATGGTTTAACTTTCCTGGTAATAAACTAATGAGCTCTCGGTATGAGCAACACAGACTAAAGGGTAGTTAGTATCTGCAACACATTAATTAGAACTGACAGTACCGGCAACACAGACCAGTGAGTTGAGAGCACTTGCAACACATTAACTGGAGATGATAGTATTGGCAACAGACCAATGAACTGGCAGTACCTGCAACACAGTAATTAGAGCTGAGAGGACCAGCAACATAGACTAAGGCGTTGACAGCACTTGCAACAAGTTAATGAGTGTTGCCAGTAACGGCAACTCACGCTAATTACTTGACAGTACCTGTGACACACAGTAGTTAGAGCTGATAGTACCGGTAACATAAACTAATGGGCTGACAGTCAGAGCCAGCAATACAAACTAATCTCTTGATGGTACCATCAATACTGACTAATTGTAGTTGACATTACCAACACCTCAGATTAATCAATGCTGGTAATACTAGCAATACAGACCAATGAGTCAATCGACTCAAACTTATCAAAGCTAACAGCAGCAGGAATAGACCAGTGTATCATGACAGTACCAGCAACATGGATCAATCTGAGTTGACAGTAACAGCAACACAGACCCTCTAGATGTTAGTATCAGCAATACACACTAATGTGTTAACAGTACCAGCAACACATACTAATGTTGACAGTATCAGCAAGACAAACTTGGCAGTACCATCAACACAACTCATGAGTTGACAGTGCCAGCAAAACAAGCTACCGAGTTAATAGTCTTAGCAACACACTACATGAGCTGACAGTACCGGCAACACAGATCAATGAGTTGGAAGTACCAGCAACACATACCAAAGCCCTGACTGTACCAACAACACATATCAATGTGCTGACAGTACCGGCAGCACATAACAGTAAGTTGACAGTACTGGCAGCACATATCAATGAGCTGGAAGTACCAGCAACACAGGCAAATATGTTCACTGTACACGCAACACACTCAGGTACTGATGCCACCCATGACTTACTTACTAAAGTATGCTGACTTAACCACAACTCACCACACTGATCGTGAGTGTGTACCTTACACATTAATTGGTACATACCAAATGCTTCTCATGGTACCTGTAGCACAGATCCACCAACAGATCTGTATATAAAACACAAGGATACAGCTATGTTTCATACAAGCAAATAAAAAAGAAAATACACGTATTATGAACAGGGTGATCGAAATGCTGAGGAATTTTCCAATAAATACATTCTATTAGTAAAAAAATAAATATATTTCACTAATGTACTATATTAGACTTGTTTCCAGATGTCTCGACTCTCATTTTGCTTAAAGTGTATGAAGCAATAACCAGTGAATATATATATATATATATATATATATATATATATATATATATATATATATATATATATATATATATATATTGGAAATTAATGTATATCTGCAGATAGAGAAACAGTTCAAAATGACAGAGGAGACAATCCTTGCTAAGTTAGCCTAGCCATCACTTGAGGAGAGAACCGCTGCCAACGACTGTTTCCCCCAGCGACACACACACACACACACACACATACACACACACACACACACACACACAGGGCTGTTCTTGTACGTCTAATTACTGACAGCTCTTCAATGATCATTGAATCTGATAAACAGTCCACCCCATATGACTGCAAGGAATACAGTTGATGCTGAACATCTTGACGGCTTAGGTGGCCACTCTCTCTCTCATATATATATATATATATATATATATATATATATATATATATATATATATATATATATATATATATATATATTGGACTAATTATTGCGATAAAGCTTAGGTCGTTATGAAAGCGTAACCAAACCTACACAATATTTTGACTGATTCAAAACCTATAATAGGTGGCTTGCATGATGGCGATCCACACATACATAACCGAGACTCACGAATAATCAAAATGACTGATCAATGTACGATAAGTGGCGACATAAAGCACAAATCAGAGGATAAGAGTGGGTCCCAGCCCATACTAGCTTTCAAATGTAAGATGAAATTAGTAACCCTAGATCAAGGGTAGTGTATTATATGGAACATTCTGTTGTGTCATCAGCGGGAGTTGGTGAGGAACTTACATAAAGGCGGGCGAGTTGTTGTTTCCGTCAACAAATGTTGTTCTCGCCTCTGTATCTGTCCTCTTATCCTGTGCACCTTCCCTGACTAGCGCTCGAGTTTATCTTGTTTCACTTAAATTAATCACGAGTCAAGATGACACATGCAGCAGCTCTAAGCTGGAGACAAGCGTTCTGCGCTGTGTTGGGGCACCAGACCTGCGTGCACACGACAAAGTCCGCGGGAAAAACGTGTCATAACTCAAGTATCATATTGATTGTGTCTCCCTCACTTTAAATATACTAAAACTCAAATTACAAAGCCTTAGAATGTACATATAAATCCATCATTTTCTTGCATAATCAATTTAAAAATTCAAACCTAAAGGTTCATGACCACATTACAATCTGCACGTTGCAGGTAACACTTGATGTTTGGTTTGACAACATTTTTTCATCAGTAAAAAATTCCAGTCTGCAATCAACTAAATTGATTCATATTATAAAAGTACTTTACAGAAGGCCGTAATTTAGTTCCTTTAGCCGAAAAAGGCTCAGTGAATTTCGTCACTATTATCTGCATTCTCTTATACAATAAACATAAAATATTTCTTTCTTATATCAATACTGTAGTAATCAGAAAATATCTATTTCATATATCATAAGGTTATTTACATATCTACAAAGTCGAGAGTTAATCCTCGACATCTATTATGCTATAAATACTAAGTATTTTTGATTTGATGCAGGTAAAACTTTATGGTAAATATACTATAATATATTTTTGATAATGTGATATAAAAGGCTGTTGTCGTACCTATAGGTACAGAAATAATGAAAATCACACACATTATATGTGTATATATATATATATATATATATATATATATATATATATATATATATATATATATATATATATATATATATGAGAGGCTAGTCCGCCAAGACGTTCTTAGACAGATGTCCGTCATATTTAAGTATGCCAGTAGTATAAGTGAGTCATTACCATATACTAGGAGTCTTTAAGTAGGGAAATGGGCGAATGAACCACATATATTTCAAAAATGAAACAGCCTCCGTGAAGCTAGCTATAACCATAGCGAGGGGCAGAAGGTACGGTAGACTATATCATAATCATAATAGATTTTGACGAGTTGCCAGATACTGCCAAGCGTGGTACACTGACACACGTCGAAACACAAGGAAAACTGTAATTTTGTTTCAGTGTCTGGGGTTCTGAGGAGTTGTGGGATGAGGAGGTATTGGCAGGGATTGGCTACTGGGATAGGAAAGGCTTGGTTATCAGGAGGAAGGAAGAGAGTGTCTGAGAGAGGCACACTAAAGTATTATATATGCATTACATTTTCTCTCGTTTTGCTGTTTGTCCTACAATTCTAATTTACTGAAAAAATCAGGTTATATCAGACATCACATGACCTGAATGGTCGATTTCCTGGTGTGTATTTCTGAAATATCTGATCTACTCAAACGTCTGATTTTCTGAAACGCCAGATTTTCCCCAAACACCAAATTTCTGAAATAATGATTTCCTGAAGCATTAGATGTGCTGAAACACTAATTACCTGAGGCACTAGAGTTCCTGAAACTAGATTTCCAGAAACATCAGATTCCCTGAAACACTGTATTTCCTTAAACACTACATTACCTAAAACTTCAGCTTCCCTAAAACTACAAATTTCCTGAAATATCTTGATTTTCCAAAATAAATAAATTTCCTGAAATAACAATGTCTTCAAACACCAGACATCCTCCACCTTCCCTGAAACCTATTATGCATGTTGACACAGCGATGGTGGTGTGTTACTATGTATGTGTACCTCTCGAGGCGGCAAGACTGTGTTATACCACAAGCCTTCCTCAGACAGACACTCCCGTCCCCCTAACCACCCATTAGAGGTGACAATCATAAAGTTTACTGTATCATCATAGTCTGTAGAGCATCAACTGAAAGTCTTTGGAACACGACACATACCTGACTTGGTCAATGGTTCTGCGATGCATGTTGGGTCACTTAACGTACTTCGGGGTCAGTCATCAGGAGGTCAGAGGTCACACGGGGCTTTCCGGGGTTCGTCATTAGGTCAAAAGGTCATGCAGACGCTTTCAGGTCGTTTATAGAGAGGGTTCAATTCTCAGGTCAGAGGTCACGCGACGTTTTCAGCCCACTGACAAGTTTATATTTTCTTCTGTCAGAATCAGAGGAACACAAGAGGTCATTTTCACTCACTCTCTTGGCTCACTTTCACAAGGATGATCACCGTATTAAGTAAGTAACTGGACATGGTGATGATGATTTGATTTACGACACAATCAGAGTTCTCGTGAGGCGGGGGAGTGCTGGACCACCCGACACTCACATGAATCACAAGATGGACTCATATAATCGAGCGCATCTTCCTATCTTCTAACGCAGGAAGCTTAGACCATAAAATGACGTCATCCACACACTCAGGAATGACGGTGACGTCATCCTCACACTCAGGACTGACAGTGACGTCATCCTCACACTCAGGACTGACAGTGACGTCATCCTCACACTCAGGACTGACACTGAGGCCATCCTTGCACTCAGGAATAACACTGAGGCCATCTTCACACTCAAGAATGACACTAGGGTCATCCTTGCACTCAGTGATGACGTTGAGGTCATCCTCACACTCAGTGATGACGTTGAGGTCATCCTCACACTCAGTGATGACGCTGAGGTCATCCTTGCACTCAGGAATGACACTGGTGCTTTCGCCAAGCACTCAAAGAGATGCAGGAAGGACATGTAAATGCTTTTCCCAAGCACTCAGACACGAGGACACACTTGGTGCCGTCCTCAATCGCTCTAAAATATAGGACTGTACAATCTTCCTCTCTTTGGGCAGACTAGAAAAGATAAGGGGCTCAGTCGGGTAGACCTGAGGCCACTGTGAGATCGTCCCCCTTCAAATGAGGTTTGGAGATCTGTGGTGATGATTGGCCGTGTGGGTTCGAGCCCCTCACACGATGACGGGGGTGGTGTGGGCGGCATGGGTGGCATGGGCGGTGCGGGCGGTATGGGCGGTTTGGGCTGGCTCTGGGCTTGGCGTCAGGTGACCCAGCAGGTCCTCGGTCAGAAGTTCCTGTCGCTCCTCCAGGTCCTCGGAGGTGTCCTGGTCGTCCTCCTGGTCGTCCCCGTGGTCGTGGCGAGGGACCGGGGAGTAAGACGACCCCCTAGGGGAGGTCTGGGGTGCTCTGTTGACTCCCTTGTGCTCCCCCCGCCAGCGACCACGACCCTCCTCCGTGGCGTAGCCCGAGTCCCCAGTCGCCCGCCCGCTGTCTGAGTCCTCCTCACTCCGGCAACACTCCTGCGGACACACGGTCAGTCATGCTACTACATCAAGGCCAGACCTTACCTGAAATGCACAGACGATTAGTTAAAGGGAAGACGACAGACAAAGGGGAAAGTATGTACGAATCTTGGAGGAAAGCTGAAAAAAAAACTGTTAAAATAAGCCAGGTCATAGTTACAAGAGGCTCCTTCCATCTCCACGCAACTCTGTCATCTTTTTGTTCAGACAATGAACCAGTGCAACAGTTAAAGACATGCATACATCAGTTCCATCATCAGTATACCCAAACATCACACCCTGATCTCCTGGCCGTGGCGCCTTCGCTGTGCACAATAAGAACCCCTTCAGCAGTATCCACACACTGTTGCTCTAGAGCCAGGAGAACGCTGCACGTCTTGTGGTCAACGCTCCTTGCAGGAGTCGTCATTACCAATGTTCTTGACTGTGTCACGCCCATTATCATGGTCGTCCCATTGAGCATTGGATGCGACCCCCTCACGTGCGAGAATCATTCCAGTCTTTGTGCAAGTCTCACAGGCAACCTTCCCATCAGGATCCTGGCTGAGGTAGGCATCCAGCACGACAACACTGAGCTGGTCAGTGTTGCAGGGAAAGAATTTGACATTTGTGTTGCCCCGTCTCTTAACCTTGTATATATATATATATATATATATGTACCTGGTATCCCCTCTCTTACTTTAAATACTTCATTACAGCCGTTCATGACCCCCAAACATCATTTTCACCCCAGATTCGTATTCATCATGAAAATTAGTCCAAATGCTGAGGTTCTCAAGAAAATCTATTTCCCTTGATTTAACTTCCTCACATTAAGGTCACCTGAGTTATACAACCTGAGCAACACTGCCACACCTAAAACCTCACAGCCTCGATTCATTTTGAATATTGCATGAGTCATGAGATTTCTATTTACAGTGAGTAACATGGCACGAGTTGAACATCCTCCAATCAAGACCATCTCCGGCCAGAGGAGGAATAAAAGATTGTTGCAATGAATGAGGACTCCTCAGGTGTATGTAGAGGTGACTCTTACAGGTTGAGAGGTTATAGGAAGAAGGAGAGATCAGACATGGAAGAGAGATCCACAGCTCCGTTTGTTCGAGGACAGAGGGAGGTACAATAACGGCCCATCCTCGTGTGGCCCGTCTCTACACATAAACTACTAAGAAGCACTGCTGTCGCCCTAGGACGTACCAGTGTGTGAGCATCTTCTTCGTCAGGTCTGGCGGCCAGGGTAGAGTAGTGGAGGGGAGGGTTGGACGAGATGTCTCCTGTCGGGGAATAGGCGGGGTTGTGGGCGTGGGAGGTAGTGATAGCGGGCGTGTGGTGGTGCTGGTTGGCGTGGTGAGCGGTAAGCGAGGCCGCGAGCGGTGACGTGGGCGCCAGCAAGGGCTCCGTCGACTCCTCCCGACGGGGACGACTCATGTCTGACCGCGCCACCAGGTACAGGTCCGAGTCCAACTGCTCCTCAGGTGGTGGCGACCAGTCTGATTGGGAAGGTTATATGTTAGACTCGCTAACCCGCTGAACCTCACACCATGCCATTCACAATCTCCCGAGCAGCTATCAACATACAGACATATCAAGCTTTTACACACAAGACAGTGAGGGACCTGCCTCAGTTCTCTGCCCATCTGTTGCCAGACCTCAAACTGATAACGACAACTTGGCTGGTGTAGAGTTACGGGTGTTGGTCAAAAGTTAGCATTGCTCTCAGCAAATCATTTCTATAGACGGGAAACACTAGTCAAGATGACACGCACACAGACACACACAAATCTACAGATCATAGTTAATAGATAGATATAACAGGAGATAGACAGATATACGCACCCTGCTGTGGTGGCTGTGTGTGAGCCTCCTCCAAGTGCAGCTGTGGCGGAGCCTGGAGGATGGGCGGCGGGGGCTGCTGCTCCTCCTCGACCTGCTGAGGTGCACCTTGGGACTGCTGGACCTCGTCCTGGAACTGCGGAGGGGCGTCCAGGAACTCCTGCGGCGGTTCCGGCACGGCGTCGAAGTAGCCTCGGTTTGTGACGATCAGGGAGCGCAGTTCCAGGTACTCCACGTCGGCCTGGATCATGTTCTCGAAGATGTCCGTCAGTTCCTGGAAGCACGGCCTCTTCTTGGGGTCCTCAGCCCAGCACTGGAGCATGACGTCGTACCTGAGGAGACGCCCAAGTGGCGGGTCACGCAGGAGTCGAGGACGCGGGGGAAGGGGGAGTCCCACAAGGTGTGAACTTGTTACCCACTCTAGTGACCAAGGAGTCCCACAAGGTGAATCATAGTTACCCATTCCAAAAAAAAAGACACTTAAATAACTGACACACTTTTCACTTACTGTCGTAATTATTCATATACACCTAAGTCAATTTACATAGCCTTTTATGCCCTAAACTGTACTTCCCCAAAGAACTTACATACGTTAGAGAAAAGTGAGTTATTTACAAGTTCATGATAGAGAGAGAGAGAGAGAGAGAGAGAGAGAGAGAGAGAGAGAGAGAGAGAGAGAGAGAGAGAGACTTACAGTTCCTGGGAGCAGTTCTCAGGCTTCTCCATCCTGTATCCGGCCCTGAGGAGGGAGAAGAGCCTCTCAGGGGAGACCCCAGGGTAGGGTGGCGTCCCCAAGGTCACCAGCTCCCACAGAAGGACCCCGAAGCTCCAGACGTCACTCTTGCTGGTGTACATGTGATCCACCAGGCTCTCCAGCGCCATCCACTTGACCGGCACTGTGGAAGACGGAGGCGCTACAGCAGGAGGAAGGACGATAGCACAAGCATGAAAAGGGATGTACAAATCATCGCAAATCAATGTAAGGGATATAGTAAAGTGAAGAAAGGAGCATCTTGAGTTCTGGACAGGAAAAATTTGATTAAATGAAAGGAACTAAATAATGGAAGAAGTCACCTGGGGTGGAATTGGAGGACACGAGAACAAGAGGCGTTAGAGAAGGTTGGGAGTGTACAGCTGCGCTGGCTTAGTAGCGCTAGTACCCACTGCCGTAGTGTCAAGCACTGTTAGGGTAAGAACGACAACCACTACAGTAAAGTCAAGAGGAACTAGAGTAAGGGCAGGAGGTACTAGAGTAAGGACAGGAGGCAGTGGAGTAAGGGCATCGTGAGACAGAGTAAGTGTACACACCTCGACCCTTGCTGCGCTTCAGGTAGAGGTCGGCCTCGTACACGTCTCTGGTGAGGCCGAAGTCTGAGATCTTGCAGACCTTACCCTCGGCCAGCAGCACGTTCCTGGCCGCCAGGTCCCGGTGCACCAGCTGTGGGGAGACAACAGGTTGAGCCAGCTGTTGGGGGAGAGGCCAGGGGCTAACCAGCTGTGGGCATGAGGCCAAGAGTAAAATAGCAGTGGGTGAAGGGGCAGGGGTGAGCCAGCTTTGGGTTTGAGGCCAAGGGTGAGCCAGCTGTGGGTATGAGACCAAAGGTTAGCCAGCTGTGGGTGTGGGGTCAGGCAGCTGTGGGAATTCGAAAAAAGGACTTTGAAATATATCACGACTAGCAGCGAGACGGGAGGAGGGAGGGAGGGAGGGACTGACCTTCATGTTGGTGAGGTAGGCCATGCCCTTGCAGATCTGCCACGCGAACGACAACAGGTCCTTCGGGGTGATGGCGTAGTCAGCGGCCGTGCCGTCGGCCGGACCCGAGCCCACCCTGTTCTCGAACTCCGCGTGACGAGACCTCTTCAGGAAGTTCCTGTGGGCAGGAGGCGACACTCAGGCGCGGGGCACACACCTCAGAGGGGCGGTAATTAAGGCAGTGGGGTATGTATATACAGACGGCGCAGGTATATACTGAGGGTGAGGTCGTCCGACGCACTGACCTGAGGGAGCCGTACTGGCAGTACTCGATGATGATGTATATGGGGCCGCCCTTGCTCGTGCAGGCGCCCAGGAGCTTGATGACGTTCGGATGGGACACCTCCTTCAGCAGGGAGTACTCAGAGAGCAGGTCCTGCAGCTCCGTCTGGGTGCTGTTGGACTTGAGCATCTTAACAGCCACGGCTGTGTAGCCTGCAGGGGGGCAGGAGAGGTGTACTCAGAGGGTGTAGTGGGAGCGGGGTGTAGCTGAGGTTTGGTGGTAAGTAAGGGGGACGCAGTGGGGCGTGGAGGGGGTTCACATGGATGTAGTCTGGCTGAGACACTGTTCATAGCGGTGTAGCCAACATGCTTACACGATGGAAGGGAGCGGGAACGAAAACTAAATCAATACATAAAATGAGAAGTAAACTCGGGCTGGGCGAGTATACAGGAGTTTACCAGCGATGAGCATGAATCTGTCCATCATAGTGACGTATTCAGCTTTGAAAGGAGGTGATCAAAGGAAACCACATTCTAGAGGAAGCGGTGGAGAGAGTTCTACAGCCCCACAGCGGGGAGGGGTAAACTCGTAGTCTACCTCATTTCAGGACAGGTCGTAAACTAAGAAAAGATCAAGACGGAGAGAAGAGGGACTCACCCAGGTTGCCGACGATGCCCTGCGCCCTGGCCTTCATGACCTTGCCGAACTCTCCCTCACCCAGTGTCTGCTCGATCACCAGGCGACTCCGGGGGAACTCCCAGTTCCGGTCAACCTGTGGGGACACCTGTTGAGAATGGTGATTACAGGTGCGGGTTGTGGAGAGGACACCTGCTCAAGGCATCGAGCGGACATCTGGAACGGGGAAGAAAGGGGTTGTGGGGGAGTGGGGTGGGGTGGGGGAAGGACAAAATCACCTGAAAAACCTTTTCTTTTAGGGGGAAGGGGAGGAGTGGGCATGACATCTGTTAAGACCGACCCCCTACTGCTGGTGAGGGAAAGACACCACTTTAACATCTGTTGTTCATGTCCCAAACACCTCTGTTGCGCATCTGTTGCTCATAGCAAACACTCTGTCAACACATGCAAATTAGGTTCAACATCTGTTGGTGTGTGGGATGTGTCAGCTGACTACTGTGTTTAATAAACATCTGTTGTTGTGTGGATGCATCTGTTAGCACCGTAAGATAACTTAACATCTGTTTGGTTGTACTGTACACACCAGGTAACATCTGTTGCCTCAGTCATGTATGCTTGTAGTTGACACAAATGTAGAACATCTGTTGTACTGAGGATGCATTCGTCGTAGTGTTGATACATCTGTTGAAATGTTGGTGTATTTCATGAGCATCTGTATCAGGTGTTGGACATCTGTTAAAAAATCCATTCATAATACACATACATTCAAAATGCATACATATAATACATTTCATACAGAGAATAGATCTAAGATAGGGACATCAGAATATGAAGGCAGACCTGCTCCTCAAGTGAGGTGAAGGTAGAAACCCAGTACACAAGTGGGGATGAGGTAGAAACCCAGTGCACACGTGAGGTGGAGGTAGAAATCCAGTACAGGAGTAAGGTTGAGGTAGAAACCCAGTGCACACGTGAGGTTGAGGTAGAAACCCAGTGAACAAGTGGGATTGAGGTACAAATCCATTGCATAAGTGAGGTTGAGGTAGAAACCCAGTACGGAAATGAGATGGAGGTAGAAACCCAGTGCACAAGTGAGGTTGAGGTAGAAACCCAGTGCCTAAGTGAGGTAGAAACCCAGTACAGGAGTGAGGTTGAGGTAGAAACCCAGTGCACACGTGAGGTTGAACTAGAAACCTAGCATTACGTGAGGTTGAGACCCAGTACTCACTACGAGTGGGGGGTTGCCAACGTGGGTACTCACGGTGAGGTTGAGGGCCGGGACGAGGTTGTGGTCAGGTCGTGGGGAGGACCTGATGCCGTAGATGAGGGAGTCGTGTGTCTCGTCCCTCGGGTTGTAGGGCAGCGAGGACGACCTCTCCTCGGTGGGCAGGGTCCCCAGGGAGATGACCCCCCCTTTCTGCTTCCCACTCCTCCCGATGCGTCGCCTGATGTAGTACATGTACAGCTGTACAGTGCATGGTGCGGGGTAGCACAGAATATCTTTCGACATAATGAGTTCCAACCGAAAATGAGCCAGACTAATTAACACCTCGAGCCATAATGAAGGGTAATTATAACTGCATTTCTACTGTAATGATCAGGGTAAACGAGCAGGAGTATACTGACCTACGGAAGTCTTAGCTCAAATCCTGTTTTCTATGTTAAAACCAAAGAAAACCATATGATTGAACAGTATGTCCTGTGAAAATATGCGAGTCACCAATATGTATCCCCACCTGGTGATCCAGGAGGTCACCAAGTCATGCACTCAGGGCCAGGAACAGCAAGGACTTCATGACACTACATCACCAAGCAGGCACAACACAGGTATGATGTTGAATATAATGTGACCATGGATCATACCAGTGTCTCGGGGATCACCATATCCCTCACCAGGTCTGTCAGCACGCGTCACTCTTGATCACCACACTGATCAACATCATCATATTAAACTGTAATAACCATCACCACTCTGGTCACTATTCGTCATACACTCACCACAGCCGTACACCACACATCACAAAGGGGGTCACATTAGGGGTCATGCTATAGAGGTCATCATAAAAGAGTCATCCCTGGTGGTGGTTGGGGGGGGGGGGTAGGGGGTCACCATACCTGCAGATCAGCAGACACAGCAACGTGAGGAGTACGAAGACCAGCGTGGCACAGCTCACTCCCACCTGACATACCGTCCCACACTGGGCTGTGAGACACAGAGAGAGAGAGAGAACAAAGATTTAATATATCCCCCACAGTAGGTTGTGTGGGTGGGGAGCTACCACGCCCACAGGGTTAGCTCTAACTGGACCCCACATGATCTAGTTATAACAAGAGTTAGGGTGGTGTTAACGGGTGTATGTTATCAATAACAGTTATAACAAAGTTACAATCCATTATGACAATCATAATAACAGTTGTTTTCTTCAGTGGGAATGACTGGCAGAACAGAAGATTGGCTCTTGTAAATAAATAAATAAAAAAAAAGTCTCTGGGCTTGTCATTAAGGTAATTACCTTCGTGAGACGCAAGTTATCGATCAATTAATGGCAAGAGGAGGTCAATATCCACCTCCTCTTCCCCTCCCCCTTGGATACAACAGGGATCAATGATGAGGTCAGAGGTCATATTAATGGTAATCAGGAGAAGGTATAGATAGCAGATGATCATGATGACCATAATGTAACGATATAGATCATTATCATAGTGAAAAATATAAGCTATCTGTCTATCTACGTAATCAAAGCCCCATTTTTCTCTCCCCCCCATAGATTCACCCCATAACCCATACCTCTCTACATTCCTCTCCTATTCTCTCTACGTCATCAAGGCCTGAGTGTTCTGACTTCGTTGTTTTATATCCTCTCTAGATTTGATGGACGTAAAGTCTTGATTAAAATCTGTGGTTATCAGAGAGAGAGAGAGAGAGAGAGAGAGAGAGAGAGAGAGAGAGAGAGAGAGAGGAAGATGGCAGCACGAACGGGTTGAGTTTATCAGTGGCACTGCACATTCACCAATCAAAGCATATATATATATATATATATATATATATATATATATATATATATATATATATATATAATACTGCTTAATAAGGGTAAAGCCAGCAGACATGCGTGGGGGGGGGGGGTGTTATGCAGGAATGTGGGGTAAATTGCCAACTAGGTAAGATGGGGGGGAGGATAGAGGTAAAGGAGTCAGGGGGGGGGGGGGGGTTACAATCAAGGCCATGTGGGGTAACAGTCATTTATTCAACACTTCCATCAATAAGACTTTTGTATCTTGATGAATTACTCTGCGAACAGCTTTATGTAATCTATATAGAACAATCAGCAGTAATTAATCTTCCTCGCAGTCTTTAATCATAGAGATTAGAAGCGAAAATGGCGCGGCGGTGGGGTAATGCGCCGGTCTGGCCAGGGCGTGCCCTGGTGTGTGTGTGTGTGTGTAGCGACCAACATGGAGAAGGTCACACGTGCCCTGGTAATGGCCGTCTCTGGTGAGAGGCAATACAGGTTAAAATGACAATGTAGGAATCAGTCATGATGGTTCCGCAGGTCCATACAGGGCTGGGTCTAGCTAGCGACACAAGGGTTATAGCACGGAGGACAGACCAGGGCAGGAGGAGGTGTCATAACGGTCAACCTCGTATGGTTGGTCTCAACACACAAACCATGGCAAGCGGAGGAATCCCCTACCAAGCGGCCGGAGAGAGAGAGAGAGAGAGAGAGAGAGAGAGAGAGAGAGAGAGAGAGAGAGAGAGAGAGAGGCGTGGGCGTACGTACCATGGGTGGACTCCTTCTTGGGCGTGGAGGGCGTGGGTTCCTCGGCGGGCGCTGGGAAACACTGGCAACCCACATCACAGGTACAGACTCCGAGCCCGGCTTCGATCCCCCGGCCGCTGCTGCTGATCATGAGGTGTTTACTGCGCCTCATGGACTCGTCTGGGGGGAGGATTGTGAGGCAGGTGAGCAGTGAGGGGGGACGAGGCGGGCGGGGGGGGGGGGGATAGTGGGAAGTTATAAAAAACCAACATGTACATCAGGAGAGACATGTGTTAATCTGTCTTACATCAGAATAATTCGATGTGTATTACACATTATGGTCAAGCTATGCGTAGTGCCCACCCTGTACCCTAGTTATCTACCCCAGGTGCAGCCCTCCACCACCACCTACTACCCCAGGTGCAGCCCCCCACCACCACCTACTACCCCAGGTGCAGCCTCCCACCACCTACCTATACAGTCCTGGGGGCAGATGCCGTGGTACTGGAGCTCCAGTTCGTCACAGACGCCGTTGGGGCAGGTGTTGAGGGCGGGGGAGCAGGTGCCATAGTGCCTGCTGGGGATGGTGCCGTTGACTGCCATGTAGGGGCGCCAGGAGCACGTGCCTGGGGCCCCCAGCCCGCATGATGCCTGGCACTTGCCCTTGAAGGGCAGGGAGGCGCATGACACGGGCTTGGCCACGCCCTACGTGACACAGGATGGGAAGGTTAGGACCCGGACGATGTATACGATAAATAATAATAACAACAACAACAACACATCAGACGTATGTACAGCAACCCACCACATGAAGGAAGAAACGTGTCAGAGAAAACGGAAAGAGGAAACCTTATCATGAAAACGGGTACTGGACGGGATGACCCGAGTCATGACAGACGGTCAGTCTAGACATCATGGACGTAGGTCTGTGGGGGAGGAGGGAAGGAGGGAGATGGTGCCCCCGCGAGGGTTGAACTCCCCCTTCCCCACCCCACCACACTCATGTACAAACTACATATGCAAGTGATGGGAGGGGGCCCAGGTGCGTATGACCCCCCCCCCCACCACACCCCTTCCTTCCCTCCACGTGCAGCGGAGGAGAGGCGATGATGACGCACCTTAGAACCACAGGAAGAGGAGGAGGAGGAGGAGGTAGAGCTGCCGCTGCTCGACTCCTCGATCATGATGAAGACGGAGGTGGTGGCGTCCCCACGCTGCACGATCACGTGCCCCTCCTTCAGGAGGTCGGGGTCCACCACGTACAGGATGCCCGTGGTGGGCGTCACCCCGACGCCCACCCCCATGCTCTCCTGACGGAGGGTGAATGTGACGTTGGACGGGATGTAGGTGGGCAGCTGGATGTTGGACATGTCCGGGAAGATCAGCTGGCCCAGCCGGTAGTAGATATTGACGGGCCTGTGGGAACGACCAGGTCAGATAGATAGATAGATAGATAGATAGAGAGAGAGAGAGAGAGAGAGAGAGAGAGAGAGAGAGAGAGAGAGAGGGAGAGATGCCATCATATATCTGCAGTTATCCTTACAGCCTTAAAATGACGATTAGACTATCTACTGAGCCAACCAACAGTACAAACAAACGGATCCTTCTCCCTTTATACCAACAATGGATCAGACAATCTGGTTGGACACCCTCGAGGGCCAAGCCCCGGGTGACTGACTCTCCCCTCCCTCCCTTCCTCCCCCAGGGTCGTGGCGAGACTCACAGGGTGACGGTGAGGTTCACCTCCGGGGGAGGCGTCTCCTTCATGAGGGTGAGGAAGGTGGCGCGGGACTCCTCATGATCCTTGAGCTGGGCCAGCTGGTCAGGTCGAGGTCGACCCGCGTCCTCGGCAGAGGTCGAGTCGTCGTAGACCGGGAGGGTTAGCGTCACGTTGTATATCACCTAGCGAAGAAAACGGGATACGGGGGGTGATTGAAATTAGAAAAAAAGGGGTACTGAGTGTTTCAACTCGAAGGATGATTCATATGGAGAGCTTTCATTTGGGGAAAAAAAAGGATAAGGAATGTTTACTTTCATAGAACATGAGGTTTACATTGTTAACATTCGAAGAAAACGGGAAATACAGAGGTTACCTTCAAAGAATATGATAGAGTTCTCTTCTTAAAAAAAAGTGGGGAGATCTGGAGTATTCACATTGGAAGAAAATGTAGTGTCTACATTCAAAGATAAAAGTAATGCCTTGTATGCTTACGGAAAATGAAGACTTTCCTTTAGAAGAAATAAGACAAATTCTAGATACGTTTTCCTCCAGACATGTTCTATAACATTTACACTCTTGAAGTGTATGTGATAGAAAACGGCAAAGACTATTCTGCTCACAGAGAAATAATGGGAAATCCACAAGTATCGCTCATTTTCCTCATGAAATTGTACGAAAAGTGAGTGAAAAAAAGGACAGAAAGTGGCTAATATGCCTTTGAACAAGTCATCACAGGTTCTGTATATAAATTAAAGCTATATTTTGCAGAGGGAGAGAGAGAGAGAGAGAGAGAGAGAGAGAGAGAGAGAGCTCACCTTCCTGTTGGCTCCTGGGGCGTCGGGATGGAGGGTCTTGTCAATAAACTCGACGGCAAAGTGTATCTTGGGCGGCAGGTTGGCCCTCAGGCAGGCCTCGTCAAACATCACAACTGACACGTGGTAAACACGTCGTCAGTACACACACACAAACGTGTCTCATGCCTATAAATGTTACCCCCCCCTCCCCTCCCCATGATGGTACAGGGCTTCCCACTATACTATACTGTATCAAATAATACATCATCATCTGGTATTGTCTATCACCCTCCTTACAAATCAGCTGTACTCAAGTTTGATAAACTACAATATTCATAAGAATTTCTAAATATTCATTTGATTGAGTATATAATAACACTTGCTATATTCTAACAAGAATTTGAGTTCTTATAGAGGTAAGATGCGAGTTGCTATATAGCAATAGAGAGGAATAAAATCAATCTTGCTCCAGAACAATATAATATATGGCAAGCAAGATCAAAACTGCAACACAATATTTCAATAAAGACAATATATATTTCTTGTACTAATAAATATTTCAAGACTTTCACTGGGGTGCAAGATCAGACTCACACCTTCCTGGACGTAGTAAAAGACTATGAGCCTTCCTCCCTAACAGCTATGTAATGCAAGTTATATGACCTCCTTGGGGGTCAGCAGATGGTGGGGTTCCTGACTCACCTGGGGTCAGGAGCGTGCAGGAAGAATTAAAGGTGTAGCCAGTAATGTTTTCTGCCTCCGTCATGCACAGTTCCTTCCTGATGCTGAACTTCCCCACACTCTCTATCTCGACCAAGTTGTGCGTGTTCCCCAGCAGGTTGACCAGGTACTTGTTGGTCGCAGTCAGATCAGGGTCCAACACGTGCAGCTAGTGAGAAAGGTTGTTTGGATACTAAATGATGTTCAGGTCGTAGCCATGTGACCTACTGTTAGGAATCACTAATCACAGTAATTGGTGATTCGTGACTGCAATGGGCAATAACTTAGTAACGTCTACTGTAGTTCACATTTCAGATGACGTACTTCGACCCACCTTAACAACTGGTGGGGGTAAACAACCTTCACACAGTTAGCAATCCTCGCTACTTCAGTAATGTCAGACAATCGCTACTTCAAGGCTACAGTCCCGATTTGCGGCACTACACCACTGCATGGATGGCCAATGACACCCCCACCTCTTTACTATGGTCGGTGGCAATACTGTGGCCCTTACAAAAATATAAATGGAGCCAAAGTGGCACTAATTACCCTCGTTATCTCCTGCTACTTATCTCTACCTCCCTCCCGCCTCATGCCAAGACTCTGTATGTCGGTGCCAGTGTGGCCCCGCCACCACCAGGCCGGTACCCACCTCACTGTTCCTCTTGAGGCTGTAGTGCCACTCGAAGAACGGGTTGCGGCTCAGGAAGGGCGCCGAGTCGTCTTCATCCAGGATGGTCAAGTTGCCCTTCACTGTGTGGGTCGCCAGCCGGTGCTTGCCGTTCTGAGGGGTAGGGCAGAGTATGGCAGCCGGGGTTAAGGTATGGCAACCATTGAGCTAGCTAGAGCTATATAGTTATCTGAATAATGGTTGATCCTTATAACATATAAGAAACAACATTTGATTATATATCATATATGGAGATAATAACTGAGGTAAGGTTGACAAAGAGGATGGAGTGTCAAGGATTTTGAGTGATTGGGAACTGAACATGCAAGAGGGTGAAAGGAGTGCATGGGATAGAGTGAATTGGAACGATGGGGTATACGGGGTCGACGTGCAGTCAGTGGACTGAACCAGGACATGTAGAGCATCCGAGGTAAACCAGGGAATGGGTGCAATACACATAGTAGCTAGAGAATGGATGTGAGCTGATGCGGCCTTTATTTTTCTGTTCCTTGTGCTAACTCGTTAACGCAAGAAACGGTGACCGACCGATATATATATATATAATCTACAATTGGCCACAGGCTCATTCGTTGCTCTTAATTCTCAATTCTCAGTATAAACAATCTTCGAATTCACTTTATTGCAGTTGTCAATTTATATCATTCACTGAAAATTAATATTTGCGTTATTTCTGAACTATCAAGCTCAATTATAAATTGCCTTACTTCGCTGTAAGCGATCATATTACAATAAACACTGCTTGGCACAGTATTTCCTTCCTGCTTACACAGCATTAGTTCCTCTGAATCACCTTACGTTCAATGCCATTATCCCATCATCCTAACATTTAAACCAAAATAAACCACCGTGATCTCAGCTTTGCCAGGAACCAGTAACTAAATAAAGTCGAGATGTGTTTGACCAGCCGATGGCAACATGGATAACGCGGCTTGGCTAACAGTCTTTGTTTACCTTGGCCGCCATGATCAGCTGGTCGCTTTCCCGCCAAAACTATCAGCTGTTTGTGGACGCCGGTCTTTTATTTTTGGCGGGAATTATCCCGAGTGATTGTCAACATCGATGAATGGCGGGAAATATATTGAATGAAATGTCAACAACGGAGGGAAATACTATGAATGAAACGTAACGGCGGGATATACCCTGGATGAAACGTAAACAATGGTGGAATATATACTGAATAAACTTTCACATAAAAACGAGAAATACCTATAATGGTATGCACATAATAACTTACGGAGGGCACTGTAGTAAATTAATAAAACAATAACGTACGGCTCAAAGTAAGAGTAAAGGCATGTAACATATTGTGAACTGCATTTAGAAGTGAAATAATTCTCATGTTAACTAATGATGCAAAATCTGGGAGTTTAACTGGGTTGCCCGACGCACACACTGTAAGGGAGTGATGTGTGACTGCAAAGTCCATTTAATAGTACAAATCACACGACAAATATAATCTGTTCAACTATTAAATATAAGTGACTATCACATTTGTCACACACACACACACACATCATAGAGAGAGAGAGAGAGAGAGAGAGAGAGAGAGAGAGAGAGAGAGAGAGAGAGAGAGAGAGAGAGAGAGAGAGAGAGAGAGAGAGAGGACCTACCTGTACGCTACATGTGATGCTGAACCTGAACACATCTCGTTTCTCACGATCGAAGGGGCCAGCAGGGACCAGTTTGAGGCGGTTCGTGTCAGTGAGCAGTTCCTCCCGCCCGTTCTCCGTGTCTGGTGAGGTTAAGGTGCGTAGATAAAGGTAGATAAAGGTTAGTTACGCTAGTTAGCTTCTCCCATCATGGTAGTTAGGGGTTAACTACCGCTCCCTGTAACTAGTTGGGCAGATTATGTGTTACTGATGCTAGTAATGTTCTCCATCAGTTTTCTTTCTGTTAGGTTAGATATGTTAGTTATGCGTTAGGTCTTATTCCCGTTATCTATGTTAATCATATCATCTACAGTTTTGTGTCAATTCAGCTTCGTAATATCTCTCCACTGCGTCAAGTAATTATATTCACATATTATTCTGGCTACATCAAACATTTTAAATTAAAAGAAATAACACATTCTACCTTAGCAGATCAAAATTACATTCACAGAGACTAGTGATTACCTTAGGCAAGACTGCTAGGAATAATTCCAATTATGGTACACTAGAAAATAATTATGTCAATTACATCCAATCTTAATCAACTGTAGACAGTTAAATATCAATTTCTATCATTATAATTCATAACATATATAAAACACCATCTCATATATACAATTACTAAATTCATCGTCGGAAGAGAAAAATAATTGAATTATACAGAATTCGAATACTGCCAAACCTATAAAGGAGAATCATACAAATTAGGAATACATCCCAAATCATTAACATTATAACCCAACACTTATATATACATCTATAACAGCCGAACAGGGCCACACAAACATACAACATTACATTGTGACCCTAATCACGAGACAGCCAATTTCATCTATCAATAATTGGCACTATTTTGTAACATTATAGAAATGGTGAATATGTATGAGATGAAACTGTGTTTTGATGGCGGACGACCTGCTATTACAACAACGAAGTGCCTATTGTATTACTGATGGTATGTGTTGTGACAGTGATGGAACCTCGCATGTTATAGTGATGGAGCCTAGCCTCACCTGTCATAGTGATGGAGCCTAGCCTCACCCATGATGGTGATGGAGCCTAGCCTCACCCATGATGGTGATGGAGCCTAGCCTCACCCATGATGGTGATGGAGCCTAGCCTCACCCATGATGGTGATGGAGCCTAGCCTCACCCATGATGGTGATGGAGCCTAGCCTCACCCATGATGGTGATGGAGCCTAGCCTCACCTGTCATAGTGATGGAGCCTAGCCTCACCCATGATGGTGATGGAGCCTATCCTCACCTGTCATAGTGATGGAGTAGGTAGCAGTAAGGTCAGGACACACAACAGAGGGTGAGGGGAGAGCCAGCAAGGTCATCCTGACACGGTTCTCCCACTGACGCAGCACAAGCTCCTCCTCCGGCAGGAAGCAGACGCTCTGTAGGGTCATAGGTCATCATGGGTCAAACACTCGGCATGGGTTACAGGTTATCATGGGTTAACCTCCTCCTCGTAACTCACATAAGTTATGGAAACATGTAACTCCACATGAGATGACTGTGAGTCTCCAGTAACTCACATGAGACGAGTTTACGGATGTTAAGGGGTCACATGAGCTGCGAGAAATGGTGGCTCCCATGGTATGAGTTACTGAGGCAAGTGGTAACTCACATGAAATGTTACAAGGACCAGGTAAGTCATGTAATATGAAATAAAGGAACTGGTATCTCATGAGAAGTGGTTCATGGTAATCTAGTAACTCACGAGATAAGCTATGGTATCTGGCATCTTACATGAGTTACGGAAAATCTTGTAACTCACATATGAGTTATATGGGAACTTGGTAACTCCCATGAGTTATGGAAAACCGGTAACTCACACGGGAAGAAGAGCGTAATTTACGTGTGCTGAGTTCCGCTCCAGTTGGGAACTCTCCTCCTCCTCCCCCCGGGAGGTACAGAAGAGAACAGTGGTATATGGGAAGATAAAGGTGTTGTTAAGGATGAGAATCGCTTGTCTTATCGTTATGAGGAAAAGTACAGTCATACAGTGGTAACAGGTCTGCTGTATGAGGGAATAACACACATTATCAATGTGTGACTACTGTATTACACACACACACACTGTGTAATGACTAGTTCCCTCACTTAAACCCATTAACAGCCCCATAACCCCGTTATAAGGCCTATAGTTCCCTCACTTAAACCCATTAACAGCCCCATAACCCCGTTATAAGGCCTCTGGTTCCCTCATCTAAAACCCATGGAGTCCCTTAACCCTGCTATAAGAGCCCCATCCCCTCACTTAAACCCATTCAATGAGCCCCATATACCCGCTGTAAGAGCCCCATCCCCTCACTCAAACCCATTCAACGAGCCCCATAACCCCGCTAGAAAGACTCTAGTTGCATGAGTCACCTGGGAACTAGAGCAATAGTCTTCAGCTCTTAATCTCTGACTTCCCAGAACCAACCCCCCCCCCCCATTTTTCTTCCTCCTACCTCCCCAGACTCACTTGTCTTCTCCCCCACCCCCTGTTTCCAGAAACCCCCCCCCCCCCTCCACCTCTTTTCTTGCACACCTCATAAAACTCAAGTTTGTTCTAGATTCTACAAGTTACAGGTGTTCCAGATTATCTATATCTAGTTCTAGATCCTTGCAGTAGCATCTCCTCTATACCTTTCGAGTTATATCTAGTTTTAGTTCCATCTAATATCGCCAGTTTTACATCATTCTAGAGACATCTAGTTCAAGATCCTTAAGTCACAGTCACACTTCTACATCTTTTTTTAAGTTAAACCTAAATCAATAGATACTTCTAGTTAAACCTAAAATTCTAGGCCATTCTGTCTATATCTAGAATTCTAAATTCATTTGTTATGTCTTGTGTTCAACAACCCTCTATTGATATCAAGAATTCTAGATCTATTTTTGTAAAATCTACAGTTGGAGTTCTTCCAAGTGACACCTGACAATCTAGAAACCCTCCATCTAGCTACACCCTATCACTCCTTCTAGGGTGTTTTGGGAGATCTACAGGGAGGTTACCTGCATCTAGAACTACTCTCCTCCATCTAGAAACTCACCGTAAGGACACGTCGAAGGCCAACGCCTCAATCTAGACAAAGACTTCCCTTCCAACATATATAGAAATGTCAACAGCTATTTTTCTAGATAGGCCTGCTTCTCTAACTCTCCTATACCATTATCTAGAGAGTGTACCAACTAGAACTAGCGTCGTCCTAGACGGTGAAACCATCTAGAATCCTCCTCTACCTACAACCTAGCCTCTAGAACTTACTCTTAAACATCCATACATAAGTCATAATACCGAGACACTTGAAATTCATTATTAGCGATTTACCTCACCTAGCAGCCCACAACACTCCTCCAACACTCACAACAAACGAACACAAACCAGGGAAAACAAACTACAAGATTTTCCTTCTGGCGACATTTACAAACTGTTCCAGGACCCCCCTCCCCCCCATCTCCAGCACTTCTTAGAACGCCCCGCCAGCGACGTAGTTCCTCTAAGCACCGCTGGTGGCGCTCTTAAAGCTTAAAAGATAAACGAAAAGACATTACAAACTTCGCCTTCTCGTTTGGCCTCCATGTTTGTGTCGTTTTCTTCAAAAAAATACTGTTGCCGAGCTGGTAACACTGAACAGCCGGTTACCACTGTACTGGTTACCATACTGTTTTTGGTAACACTAGGTTATACACTGTTGGTAACGTGAGCAAACCTACTGTACTGGATACAATGGGCAACACTGTGTTACTATCCCTAAGTAACACACTGTGTTGCTAACGGTGGGAATTATACTGCGTTGGCAACGCTAGGTAACATCTTGTGATGGTACGACCGGATAACGCTGTATGTAACACAGGAGTATAGTGATAGTAACACTGAATACCGACTGTTGGTAACACAGTAACACTGGGCGACATACTACGCTCGTAACAAGGTAAAATACCATCCTGGTAACACTGAGCGAGTTAACGTTGGTAACACTGAATAACAATGCGTTGGTAACTGTGCGACGTAATGTGTTAGTAACACTAGGTAACACAGTACGTTACTGGTAACACTGAAATACTGAGCAACACTGGGACTTCAAACCATTGAGGTACATGATCATCCACATTAAATCATACATTCATAAAATAAATGACATAAATTACGTTAGTATGTAGGACCATCGTTGCCTGCTGTACTCCACTGTACATCAGGAACCATCATAGTAACTGTTACTGCATAACACATGCAATGATCACATCAAGTGTTACTGCATAACATATAACGTGATCTCAGTGTTCTTAGGTTTAATCCAATACCGTAACGACTGTGGCCATAGATAAGACAAGCTTCGAACCCTGGTCCTCTCACACCACCATCACCGGCGTCGTCCCACTGAACCACCAACGGAACACGTTCCGCACACGTCCGGAACAGCACTGTTACAGCAAATGTTACGGGCGTGACGAACCATTTCGTCCACCACATGGTTTACTGACGAGTGGTTCTACGTAACAGAGACCCCCCCCCCCTCCATGGTCAGGGTAAACCCCCCCCCACCACCCGGGCAAACACACCATGGGCACCCCCCTCCTCCCCCCCCCAGGTGGGGGGGGGGGGGGGGGGGGTCGTCTCTGTTACTCGGACGACCAGCAGTCCATTCATAGACGCCGGCGGCGGTGTTGCCACGTCTGTGCCCCGGGCCCGGGCGCGCTGTTGCCGGCTGGGGAGTGTGTGGAGGCTGGGGGAGGGAGAGGGAGACGCTCCCCGGGCCGGCCTGTCGACAGTCACCCCAACCTACCCAGGTGGGGAGGGCAGGCGAACCGCCATGGCTGACCAACATTGAACCCAATCTACATAATCTGGGAATACCGTGCGTATGTCCGTACGTGAGGCGTGGCAGACACGGCTTCGTCACACTACCTCAATTATACATGAATTACGAGATAATGAATAATCATATGGGAGTTTATATGGTGTACAGACACACCGGCGTGGGACGGGGCAAACACCAGCGGGGCAAGCAGGAGGAGGAAGACCCGAGTAAGAAAACATTAAAAAAAAAGGGTCAATAATTCTTTGAGGGAAGGCAGGACACCCGGTATATTTCCGTGGTGTGTATTGATCGCTTTCCAGTCTCATCCAGCCACGGATCTTACCCCCCCCCCCCCCCGTCCGGCTTCACGACACCCCCCCCCCACCCCACCTCACCTCCCCCTTCCGACGCCCCCCCCCCCCACTTCTCCACAGTTCGAAGGGAAATATTTCCCCATGGTGGGGGACCCTACACACACACACACACATCTTGTCTTGTCCTCAGCACACAGCATCCAAGCTGCCCCACCAGACACGCCATCAACCTCCCCCCCCCCCCCCCGCCCCCCAATCATGAAGGAACCTTGACGGTCATTCATAAACTAGTGTTACGTCACCCTCCCCCCTCTCTAAGTCTGACCTCTTAGGGGAGGGGGTCAGTCATTCTCCCCCAGGTTCAGTGGGGTAAAAGGGAGGTGTCACTCTCCCCCACCCCGCCCCTTAGAGGAAGGGGGGGGGGGGGAATGCCCCGTACTGGACTGTGGGGGAAAGATTAAGGTTGATTTAGCAGATGGTGGAGAGGCTGGGGGATCTTTGTGTGTGAGGCAAGGAGGGGAGGGGGGGGTCGGAGAAGGGTGTGTGTGGGGGGGGGGGAGACAGCAGAGATGTGGGAGTAAAGGGGAGACACGTTAAGGATGGAGGCTGGGGGGGGGGGACATATCATCTGCCATATTGTATAGTCAGAGCAGGAGGGAGGCCATATCATACTGACACAATAATATAACCCAACACAATAGATACATAAGAATGTAATCTCAAAATAGACCAGAGAGATTACCTCTCACACTACGGTAATATCTCTCTCTCGTGGTAAGTCTGATCCTCACTCAGAGTATTAACAGAGCCTCACAGAACAGGAGAGACAGTCTCTCACAGCAGTGTAGAGGCAGGAGAGACAGTCTCTCACAGCAGTGTAGAGGCAGGAGAGACAGTCTCTCACAGCAGTGTAGAGGCAGGA
The DNA here is from genome assembly GCF_036320965.1 of Panulirus ornatus. Taxonomy (NCBI): domain Eukaryota; kingdom Metazoa; phylum Arthropoda; class Malacostraca; order Decapoda; family Palinuridae; genus Panulirus; species Panulirus ornatus. Next base: position 1,665,133 of record NC_092254.1, on the reverse strand, counting down.
GAGACAGTCTCTCACAGCAGTGTAGAGGCAGGAGAGACAGTCTCTCACAGTAGTGTAGAGGCAGGAGAGATAGTCTCTCACAGTCGTGTAGAGGCAGGAGAGACAGTCTCTCACAGTCGTGTAGAGGCAGGAGAGAGAGTCTCTCACAGTAGTGTAGAGGCAGGAGAGACAGTCTCTCACAGTCGTGTAGAGGCAGGAGAGACAGTCTCTCCTGGACTGACCAGACACATTCCCCGACACTTGTCTTTTAACACAAAAGCTTTAAGCGAGGATTAGCAATCCTGTTTCCTCGGGTTGGCAACATTGCGTTTTCCTCGTGTGTGTGTGTGTGCGTGTGTGTGTGTGTGTGTGTGTGTGTGTGTGTGTGTATGTGTGTGTGTGTGTGTGTGTGTAAGATCACCGGTTGCACATATGAAGAGGAAGCTTTTAGTGTCACATTTCTATTATCAATATTTTTGGCTTCCTCAACACTATCGTGAATCTAATATCTTTTGGCTTTATCTTAATGTCCACAATCACTACAGATAATAGATTTCATATTGAGTTAGATATAGTCAGGGTGTCTTTCCTCATTTCCCACTCCACCAGTGTGGGGAAGGCTGAGGACTCCTTCCCTTCTCTCCTCCTGAACTAAATCATACACAAACCAAGCCCCATCTTCTTTACGCTCCGGTTTATGTCCTCCAGCAACTCCACCCTCAACCTCCAGCGTGGAGACGAAACAGGTGATGTATATTCTGGCTCATCATGTGTGTGGGGCACTTGAGGGTCACAGAGGTCAGAGCATGACCCTAGGGGTTAACCCTGGGGGCCAGATGATACTGTGAACTGATACACAAGTTTTTGATTAAATAGGTTACCGGCGTAATTCCTCATTTTCCTCGGAGCTTTAGAAAATGGTTTTCAGTAATTCTAAGTTTGACCATAACCTTTAAGCATGGATTATGGAGGTAATTATTTAATATAGGGTAATTATTTGTTAATTATAAATATGGAAATTGGTCAATAATGCTTTTTGTTCTTTAAACATTCCTAGACTGAATAATTTTTCGTTTTTCTGGAAAGTAACAAATCATGAGTAACTGCTTTCTTCAAAGTCAGAAAATGAATTGGGGGTAATTTTTCGTTTATCTAAAACGGTCAATGAACAGTTTACAAGATTTATTCTTTGTTTTCTTTAAACACTCAGATATATTTGGGTAATTCTCTGACCTATAATTACTTGTTTCTTTCTCTCGTGTAACAATCTGCAGAATTATCATTTGCAGTTTTTCTGTTTATATCATTACTTGCTTCTTATTTGCATTATTCCTCTAGGCAATTTTTTCTGATCCATTTTACTTAATCCGATTCATATAACAAGTTGTTCTCTAAGCTGTCTCTCTTTGGATAACACATACAAAAACAAAGTTAAATCAAAATTTTCTGATACAAATAAGCTAAACTGGAGAGAAATTAAGTAATCTGAAAAAAAAAAACTACGAAAAAATGTAAAATTTTAAAAAAATCAAAACAACCGGAAAAAAAAAATAAAAGGTGTTAAATAGAAATATGGAAAAGACAAAACTATCAAACATTTATATCTTGACTCACGAGGGAAAGACGAGGATTGAAAAGCCAAAAAATCTTTCCAGGATATCCTCTCTAAAGCTAGTATAAATACTTTCCAAACTCTGGTGTTCACAGGTACGGAAAACTGTCAATACCTTCACTGGACCATGAAAACCAGTCTTGTCTGATTCACCTCCAATCACTACAACCATTACCACTGCTACCATAAACCTCACCTACCTACACCACCATAACCTTACCATCTACCACCATAATCTTATCTTTCACATCATCTACTGTACCATAACTTTATCTACTGTACCATAACCTTATCTACTAAACCATCTCACACGATGAAAATATATATTTTTCTATCTAATGTTGGTATGTTGATATAAATAATTCTTCATCATCTAAGGTTTAGGTTAATTCATGCCAGAAAATGGGAGTGTGAGAAGGTTAAATGTCATTTTGTGTGGGAATGCAGGATATTGTGGGCAAGGCAAAGTAAATTGCTTTAACTATTTTTTGCTGAAAATACATATCTTTCTCGTCATATTGAATCCAGAGGTCATGACAACTGTTTTCTTTTCTGACATATTCCAATATATGATTTTATCCCTCTCTCTTTCGCCTAACTGATTCAAAGAGAATATAACTATAATTTCAAAGACCTAACGTGATCAATAATATAGTGGCTGGCTGGGTGACAGCAGGTGAGGTGCTAGAGTTACCGTGACAGCAGGTGAGGTGCTGGAGTTACCGTGACAGCAGGTGAGGTGCTAGAGTTACCGTGACAGCAGGTGAGGTGCTGGAGTTACCGTGACAGCAGGTGAGGTGCTGGAGTTACCGTGACAGCAGGTGAGGTGCAGGAGTTACCATGAGGTAGGTGAGGTGCTGGAGTTACCGTGACAGCAGGTGAGGTGCAGGAGTTACCATGAGGTAGGTGAGGTATCGGAGTTACCGTGACAGCAGGTGAGGTGCTGGAGTTACTGTGACAGCAGGTGAGGCGCCGGAGTTACCGTGACAGCAGGTGAGGTACAGGAGTTACCATGAGGTAGGTGAGGTGCTGGAGTTACCGTGACAGCAGGTGAGGTGCTGGAGTTACCGTGACAGCAGGCGAGGTGCTGGAGTTACCGTGACAGCAGGCGAGGTATCGGAGTTACCGTGACAGCAGGTGAGGTGCAGGAGTTACCATGAGGTAGGTGAGGTGCTGGAGTTACCGTGACAGCAGGTGAGGTGCAGGAGTTACCATGAGGTAGGTGGAGGGACGTGCTTACCTTGGGTGGGTTGGAACACTTGATGTCGTCCGTGATGATGACGGTGACGTCAATGACGCCCTCCTGCGGCTGCACACGACCGTTACGGCGTTTCGGGGTTAGAGGCGTGCCGTTGGGGCCAATCACCGCACGCAGCTTGTAGCTATCTGCTGGACGAGAGAGGCCCGGGGGGTCAGCTCACCTGACTGGCACTCACACACACACACACACACGTCTAGGGGACGTGAGTGGAGGGAGTGGGGGGGGGGTGTTGTGGGAGGGGCGAGAGGGGGAGGGGTCGTACAAGCGTGGGAAGTCGTAGGATGGGGGGGGGGAGGGGTAAGGAGGTCGTGAAAGGTCGTTCACCACCCTAATGATAAGACACGTGACTGTGGACCATTACTGAGCCAGACAAAGCAGCTAGTCTGGGCCAACAAGAGCAGGCAACCACCTGAACAGATGACGCACGTCATGGCAAGTGTAAACAACCTCTGAAAATAGAGACAAGATCAAGAAAATGCAAACGATGCATTAAGGTCATTCATATTCTCCGATTTCAGCAAGAAATCCTCCGCAAGAAAACACACACACACAGACACACACACACACACATATATATATATATATATATATATATATATATATATATATATATATATATATATATATATATATATATGAATTGACGAAAAACATCAGAGAAAAGGGATCAAAAGCCAACAAAGAAAACAGATCTATGAAAGAAAATGGGTCTCGAACCATAAAAGAAAATGGGTTTGCAGTTATCAGAGGATATGGATCAAGAGTAACCAAAACAAGTGGAAAACAGGCTTCAGGTGCACTACCATGACTGTAATCAAGCGTGACGGTTATCGAAATAGTATATAATACAGGAGGAGAGGTTAGTCATGGACCACACTTCTCTTCCATCTTCTATGGAAACTTGGCTTCTCGGAGACTTGAACTGCCACACCCACCGCTCGATTTCCCCCCATCATCCAATGATCAAGAAAGCTCTATATACACAGCTGTTGTTATGGTAATTTGGGTGTAAATCTACAGTGAATTAGGGTGACCGGTTCAGACCAGCGCAACCTTTGCATGTCGTCCTACAGAGAAAACGGGCCAGGGGCACTGCGATGATTTACACTATCATATATCTGACATTTCTGTCCCCTAGCCTACAAAGGCTTCCAAGTTCAACACTTCCATATCATTTAGTATCTATTATAACAACAATACCACACTCTTGTACGTTATCAACCAGTACAAAACAATTCAAGATTGGGTACCCAACTGGCCATTTTCTGTCATTGCTTTTGTACCATACAATGAAAACGGGGTATAGGGGGGACAATATGTTACTCTATATCCTAAAGACGTGTAATGTTTTCCATTACTGAGACAAACCTAATATGAAACTACTGTATTGTGTGTGTGTGTGTGTGTGTGTGTGTGTGTGTGTGTGTGTGTGTGTGTGTGTGTGTGTGATACAAATGATAACATTCCTTACACATATTTACTGCATGAATTAAAGGCATTCGTTTGTGTGGTACAAATTACCTGAGGAATACGAGAGAGAGAGAGAGAGAGAGAGAGAGAGAGAGAGAGAGAGAGAGAGAGAGAGAGAGAGAGAGAGAGAGAGAGAGAGAGAGAGCAACTGGGGTCACACAACTCAACCCTACCTCCTCCCCTTACATAGTATGTTAAATGGTCCATACAGTTCTCGGTTCTGCAAAGTACCCTCACACTGAACCCCACCACAGGTCACTCCCCTCCTCGCTCCCGACCCCCACCAAAATCACCCTTCCCCTCCCCCCAACAGAAGGCGCAGACGAAGGGCCTGCCTTCTCTGAAACCACCACTCCTGACCCTCAGCTTTAAAGTCGCCTCAGTCGGTAATACTAGGGGAAACTGACCAATCCCGGGGCTCTAATTGTACGGTAATGCGTTCTGATTGGTCGATAATCTCACCATTTGCTAAAAGGGGCGATTTATCGGAAGGATATTTTTTTTTTTTTTTCGACGACCAATTACGGGGCTTGAAATGTACAATCGTGGATTCTGATTGGTCGATAATCTCAGCGTCTGATCCACTGGGTACTTACGGAAGGTGACATCTTCGAAACCGGGTAGATTAATATGACCAATAATATGGCTCCAACTCTCGAAAGTGCCTTCTCATTGGTCGACAGATGCAATGTGGGTTAAAGCTATATACTAAACGTTTCAGCGTTTAAGTACGACTGTACGACCCTTGTGCATGGCGGTACGGTCCTTTGGTATGATGGTCTGGCCTGGTCAGATCAAAGGCCAGGCGGTCGTACCTTGGCAAGGGTCGTACCGTCGTGCCTTTTTGCCACACATCACAATACCCTGAATTTGGTCCAGTCTACAGCTATCACAGCATCAGACACTTCTATACTAGGAACAGAATATATAGCATGGCTATATCCAGCCTATCCATACATAGCCATCACTACCTGATACTGGAGCACATTTCTAAACTATAATTCCCCAGATAGACACCTCTAACGAGCTGTATTATATATAGTTTCACATAACAACCATTTAACGGTAGGAAAGGTCAGTCACGTAAGGTCGACCGGACACTACAGGTGACCCCTGGGAACGTCACCTGTCACTGGCGAGGTCATTTGAGGTCAACTTGATAATATTAATCTCATCTCTCAAAATTCACAAACGTTCACGTAACTCTGGAAATCCTCACCTCTCGTTTTTTCTTTAATTTTCCAAAAGAAGGAACAGAGAAGGGGGCCAAGTGAGGATATTCCCTCAAAGGCCCAGTCCTCTGTTCTTAACGCTACCTCGCTAACGCGAGAAATGGCGAATAGTATGAAAGATATATATATTAATGGCCTACTAATAATATGCAACCCGGGTGCTTAACGAAAATGGATCGAGAGGTTTTAATGTACTTATGAAACCGAGATCTTACGTAATACAATACTGTATTATTAAAGCAAAGCAGCATTACATCAATACATCTTTTAATGATATAATGGAAGATATATGGAGAAAGAAATGTCCATGTATCACTCGGGTTAATTATGCTAAATAATGCAACAATGACACTAATTACGAAGATGGGTTAATTAAGAATTTTACACAAGGCATCTGTTGACAAAGAAAGAACCGATTATGTAACTTGTAAACCGAACCTGTTAGACAGAATGTCTCAAGAGAGTTTAGAATTAGAAATTATATAAATATAAATACTCGGGTATCTGGTAATGTGTTGGAGAGGAAGAAAAAAATATTACCACTTTGAATGTTGTTGTCTGGATAACGCGGGGGGGGGGGGGGGGGGGGGGGGGACTCCTGGCTCCTTATAATGGTAAATGTAAAGTTATACTTTATATCGTTATTATGAAAGACTGAACTGAAATGTAGTATGGAAAAGGAAGGTAATGGAGAGAGAGAGAGAGAGAGAGAGAGAGAGAGAGAGAGAGAGAGAGAGAGAGAGAGAGAGAGAGAGAGAGAGAGAGAGAGAGAGTGAGCGAGCGTGGGGCATCCTGGGAGGTAACCATGGCAACCAGATCACGCTTCTGCCGGGGAGGCAGCCGGCGCTACACCTGCCCTGCTCCACATCTGTCCTCCCACACACCTGATCTACCCACACACACACACACACACCTGATCTATCTACACACCTGATCTACCCACACACACACACCTCATCTACCTACACACACACACACACACACGGGATCTACCCACACACACTTGATCTACCCACACACACACAAACCTGATCTACCTACATACACACACACACCTGATCTACCCCCACACACACCTGATCTACGTACACACACACACACCTGCCCTGCCGGAACACCCCCAAACCTGTCCTACCCAACACAGACAAGGTTCAGAGACAGGGCAACACAAGTGTAAACCTTTCTCTCCGTAACACACACACACACTCACACACACACACACACACACACACACACACACGGTTCCAGACACACGGACATGAGTTAGAGATAGAGCCGAGGGGAGGGGTGGGGGGGGGGGGGGCAGTAAAGATAAGACATACAAATACAACGTTATACAACACATACAGCCACCAACTCACAACTTCCCTGGAACACATCCATCTAATGACTGAACCAGGTAATTACTCTGGTAGGCGAGGGATCTTGGGGTTGTGTGAGAGGTTGTGAGGTGATGTGAGGGGTTTATGTGAGGTGGCGTTGGGGTGATGTGAGTTGTTGTGGGGGTTGAAAGAACTATCCTAACACTAACAGTGCCAGTTGCAAAGAAAAAGAAGAAACAAAAACAAAAATACGATAAGTAACGTGACAGATATTTACCTTCCATTTTCTAAAATGTCCAAATATTCCACGTAGGAGCCGTACACCATTATCAGCGGCTACATCACACATTCCTGACACTTAAAGTCCATTAGGTAAATAACTTGATCTAAAATACTCCCGGTGTAGGATAATGTATTAGAATAATCGCCGCTATTCTCCGATAATACAAGTGAATACAACTGGAAGTGTAGGTATTCCCCAGAATACTCAAGAAAGACCATATAACTACCAATATTCCGTTCGACATCTTACACGAAAGACAGATATATCAAAAAAAAAATATTCCTATGAATGACAAGTAAACACGGAGGTAAACAAACGTTCTTTCCACAGTACGGTGGAACGTCTGGCCTCATCCGTCACATCGGAAATCATTCGCGGACCCAAACTTACACTTTCCCACATATTTAAGTTGTGCCGGCGGGTGTTGCAGGGCTGCACGGTGCTCTACAGCTTGACCCGCAGGCCGCATGCGGCGTCACACACACCTTACGGGTCCTTAAACCTCGAGTCCTGAGTGAAACACTAAATGTAGGCGCTCGCGAAACTTTTCGATTCCCATTGTGTACGTGTCGCAAATTCGTGTTTTGATTTAACTTATCACTCGACTCTGTCTCTCCATACATACCCAGACCTCACTGAAAAATACCGGCTTATATATATATATATATATATATATATATATATATATATATATATATATATATATATATATATATATCGTACAAAATTGGTGTTTTCAGGGACAGCTTTATATAACGCGCCATAATGAATATTTTCCTTGCAAAGTTCTGGAATTCCCACGTCAGCAGCTTGATGTGGGGTCCTGAACCGTGTGGGTGGGTGGACATTCATTGACCGACTGGCTTCATACACGCATTCATTCATCCACGTATACACACACACACACACACACACACACACACACATACACATACACACACACGAACACAGATCTACATTCATGTATATATATATATATATATATATATATATATATATATATATATATATATATATATATATATATATATATATACAGAAGTATATATCTCACATACATATAAACTCACGTATATATATATGCTTATCACACCTATGCTCTTAGGTCATGCAAATAATTAGAAGCAAGAACACAATCACAGTTTTTGCCTTCGATATATCTTAAACATTCTGTTGCTAACAAGGAAAACTAAAGATGAATAGTACAACACACGAACACAGACACTGCCAAGTATACACACAGCCGGATAGATATTCATAATAGACATTCACAGACACAGTGACAGACTTATGCAATAATTTCTTCATCCATTTCTTGTATATATATATATATATATATATATATATATATATATATATATATATATATATATATATATATATATATATATATATATTCTAATTTTTTACGAAGGTGGTGCAGTCGACACGGACGTAGCTAAGACGTAGCCAGCAGAGCTTGCACGCGTTGAGACAAAGCTTCCCCTCCCTCCCTCTCTCCCACGCAAACTACTTCCCCCACCGCCCACCTACCAGCACGCAAGCACGACACACGCACGCACGCACGCCCTCAGACACACCCACGCAGACAGACGACAATAAGATATTCATTATAGCCAGAGGGAGGGTGGCATTGATCTACACCTGCCACACACGTGTTTTTGAATGGCCGACATGGCTTCCGACGGCCGGCAACAGAATACGAGGCGAGGGGAAGCGCCGTAACAACCACTCCAACCGGCGGGTGAAGGAAAACGGGAAGATGGTGGGAGGTGGGTGAGGGAGGGGGTAGCTTAACAAGCCGTGGGAATAGAAAATGAGGAGATGAGGTAGCTGTACACAACCCCTCCAACCGGTGGTAATGGAAAATGGGGGATGGGTCGGTGTGATAATCCTCACAACAAGAGGTAACGGAAGGGTGAGCCGGCTGGGAATGGTTTAGGAATCACTAACGCAAAGACCATTTTTCCCTCTACAAGTCAAGGAAAACGGGGTGAGGCTTGGGCACTGTGCAGATTTTGATAACGCGCAGCGGGAGATGGTTGATGTAGGTGGGCGGTACGTGGGTAAGTGTGAGTGGACGTTGACCGAGTCCATGTAGGTGGGTTCTGGAGGTAAGTGGGTAGACGCTGAGTGGTTCTATGGGTGTTCTCAGTGGGCAGGTAAGACATGTAATTCAGTGGATGTCCAGACCTCATCAAAGTTGATATAGTTACCAATACCACTGTATATGAAGCCATACAAACAAACAAACAACAGCTAAACCGTCTAACCCAACTAACAACTACATACAAAGTATATAAACAAAGGCAAACAAACAAACTGTGCGTACACCAAATCAAACGGGAAAATAAACAAAGAGAAAAAGAATTTAACTGCAAAAAATGCAAGTATATGAATCATAATACACAAACAAAAGTAACCACGCAAGACGTCAGTAAAAACTAAATATAAAATAATCTTAACTAAAACAGAGGAAATGAATCATAGACAGGCAAAAGGAAAGAAATAAACAAACTGAGACAAACAAAGCAGTAACTTAAGGAAGGGTAACTCAATCCCAAAACAAACAACTACACCAAACAAAGACACAAACAGACTGAAATGCACAGCAGTAAGGACCTAACTCACAGCCTGCACCAGGTAACACAATAAACCAGGAGAGACAGTCGTCACCAGGCGATATATAAACCAAGATCTGGTGAAACCAGTCACCAACACGTCTTGAACACAAACCAGGCAGACCCCATGCGAGACCACTACATCAGGCGACCATGGCATCACTGCACTATATCAGGTCACCATTTTAATCACCCAGACAACACTGCAGGTCTGGGCTGTCACTAACGATCCAGATGGTCTAGACATTATTGATCTGTTATTGACCTGTGACTTGTCTCTCTCTCTCTCTCTCTCCCAGACGATGTCACCAGGAAGAGGATGCTGCACGTCACGATGATGTCACCAGGTCAAGAGCAGATGTCAGAAGGGAAGAATTCACGAGTAAATACCATCAGGTTGAGCACTGTATGTCTTACAAGGGAGATGTCACCATGACTACATGATGTCAGAGATGTATGTAAACCACCCATACGTGTCACCAATACGTGTCAAAGAGGTGACGTCATCAGATCACCAAGCCGGTGGGCCTCAGGAGACACACGTGACCAAATCATCAACACGTTTCGCCTTCCAGTGGGGTCCCGCTGGGTCGCTGGCTGTCACCAATAGAGTTTACATGTCACGTTGGTACAAGGAGGGTAGATCCTGGTGACACGGACGTTACCAGGTAGATGACACAGGTCTAATGACACCAGGTAGATATCCTTAGGTTCACCAAGCAGATCTCACCAAATACAATCTACATGTGTAGATTTTTTCCAGGTTAATCTTCTGTATTATGATAGCAGGTGGGCGCTCTCCTTCCTTGTAACACTATACTCTCCCTGCTTCCCTCCCTCATACCAACACAGCATCCCCCTGCCCACGTACCGTAACACAGCATCCTCCTGCCCACGTACCGCAACACAGCATCCCCCTGCCCACGTACCGTAACACAGCATCCCCCTGCCCACGTACCGCAACACAGCATCCCCCTGCCCACGTACCGCAACACAGCATCCCCCTGCCCACGTACCGTAACACAGCATCCCCCTGCCCACGTACCGTAACACAGCATCCCCCTGCCCACGTACCGTAACACAGCACCCTCCTGCCCACGTACCGTAACACAACGTCACACTCGAAGGTTCTGAGAACATTATTGTCCTTCTGGAATCAGGGCGCCTGGACCCCACCACACTGCCCATACATTGGGCTCTCCCATCTGAATACGGGAGAGAGAGAGAGAGAGAGAGAGAGAGAGAGAGAGAGAGAGAGAGAGAGAGAGAGAGAGAGAGAGAGAGAGAGAGAGAGAGACCATATCTTCTCTGTAATGTTTATTCCTCTCTTTCCATAAATTTCTAAATTATTCTGCCTGTCTTCATCTATCCTTTTTTTTCCTTCTATACGTCTGTATGTATATATCTATCATCCAGTCTCCTTATCTATCTCTCTCTTTTGGTCTTCGTTAATGTCTCTCTCCCTCGTATATGCTTCGCAGATCCACGAGATAGTCTCGCTGAGCACCGTCTCGCGGTGTTGCGACCCACGCGTCTTTCTCTCCACCACCACCACAGGGAGGCGGGGCCACCACCACAGTGACCCCAGTGCTTTGGGGGCCGACCTGTGCTGGGGTGGTAGGGGGGGGGGTGTGCCACGTACCTACCTCCGTCTGTTGTAGTGGGGTAATGACTGGGGGGGGGGGGCATCCTTTAGAAGGTTCTCCTGTCTTATTTTGTCATGATGGACCCGTGTTTTGATACAGGATGGAACCGTGTCCAGATGCGTTGTACCACATGACATGACATGACATGGTAGAGCGATATCAGGTGGTGAAAGAGGACTGCTTGTAGAACTGCCTCTACAGTACTGTCGTCCTCCCGCCCTACAACCCTCTCTACCTGTAAGCCTCAGGTCAACACTCATCGGCTCAGCCATCATCAATTTCTACATGTTGACCCTCCTAACTGTGACCCAAGCGTGACCCGAGATGGCCTTTGATAGAGCCTAGTTTTGACCTGCGCCATGTTGACCACTTCTTGACAGAGACGTGATCTACTACCATAACTACAACTACGAGTACAACCACAACTCCTACATAAGTACAAGATGCACAAGGTGGTGTACAAATGACAGTATGACCTTTAAAGGTCATACTGTAACTTTCAGCTGACCTATACGCAAGCTGTGTCCCTGACTCCCACACCTCCTCCTCCTACTACTACTACTTACTACTACTACTCCTCCGACTACTACTACTTACTACTACTCCTCCTCCTACTACTACTACTACTTACTACTACTCCTCCTCCTACTACTACTACTACTTACTACTACTACTCCTACTACTACTACTACTACTTACTACTACTACTACTCCTACTACTACTACCACGACGTCTGTTTCTACTACTCTGGCTACTATTACTATTCCTGTTTCTGCTACCACTACTGCTATTACTATTCCTATTTCCCCTACGACTTGTATCTCTACTACTGCTACTACTAGCCGTATTGCTGCTATTTAGCACATCTGTTACAAATACAACATTGAATGTAGAAAAATCTATTGCCATCATTCCTTCATAGCTACAACGGTTGTGAATATGGTAAGATATGGTGGGTTGATCCCCCTACATTACAGGACGAGTGTATGGAGAAGTAGAGGGTAGTGGCGTGGCCACTTACCAGGGGGTGAGGGGGGGGTGAGAGTACCGTTGCTGCTCAACAGATGAAGACAACAGACAGGCCTGGTGGGGCAGCTTCCTGAGGGATCCTCAATATAAAATCTGAAGATTTACATCTCTCGAATATTTCCCCCTGCTTTAATTATACACCACAAATAAACTAGCGGTTTAAGGACATTCGAAATATCGGAATAATAAATCACGTTAATAAATACTTCATAACCATCGATTAAAAAGTGATGTTTATAATACAGTTCAATAGCCTCGCATTCTCTGAATATTTCAAGCGCGCGTCTCCCGCGCCATTTGTTGTACGTGACGTCATAGGTCGTCCTATTTCGGGGTCTGTCTCCTGCGGCGGATGGCACGTAGTCCCCGGGATTTACGGGCGACAAGAACACATGTAGTGGGTGGATGGTCGCTCTTCCCCGCACTCCAATAACGTGCTTGCAAGAGGGTGTTATAATGGCTTATATCTCGCCCCTGGGGGGGAGGCGGGGAGGAGGAGGGAGGGGGGAAGCCATTTGCACCACGAGCCGAAAATATTGCCAGGGGCCAGACGTCTCGCGTCTTCTGAAATGATTTTATTTTTGGCTCGTCTCTTGTAGTTTCGTCCGATGTGTTCAAAACGAAAATGTTACACCACCCTGTTGGCCCCACGTTATCCCCCCCCCCCCAACTATCTCTTAATCTCCTTTATGTATCTTTCCTCCTCTTCTCTTGTCTCTATGTCTGTCTGCTTCACTCTAGCGATCTCACGTTCTCCATTACTTTCTCGATGCAGCTTCCGTATCCATCGTCCTTCACATCAACAAACAATAAATAAATATACCGAGGCATTTGTCCTCTACCATCATTATGTACGCCCACCATGATGTTATTGTACCCCCCCTCCTCCAGCTGTCGGGGTCTTAATGGTCATTAAGCCCCTACTCCCTTACTACCACCACCACCCCAACAACAACACACACACACCCCTCCCCACACGTGAGCCGAGGGAAGGTCTCCCCCCCGCGTAAAACTTACATATGCAAGAAGGTCATGATGCCCTACTGAGTGTAAGGTTCATGACAACTTGGAAATCACGCCGGCCTCCCGCATACACACACACACACACACACACACCGTTATTTCCGTTACTCGTTGCCGTATTACCTTATCATTCACCATGCACTGCTGTGGTGTGGTTCATCATGCACTGCTGTAGTGTGATGATTATTGCTGCCATGCACGGTCATGGAATTCCAGTGTCCAGGAATAGAGTGAGAGAGCTGACCCTCCACAGCCCGACAACTTAAAAATCATCCACAAATCAGCTGATCGAGAGGCCCTATGACGTCACGCCCCCCTCCGGATTTCGTACAAAATACCACATTTCTCATCCGGCCACATTCCTCATCCTCCAGCATACATATACTTCAGTCAAGACGTAAAATACTGAGGTCTACATTTTTAAATCCGGGCTCAGACAGAATCACAGGATTAAAAGGACTGCACTATTGATTTTTTAGGAGTAATTTCCGAATTTGACAACATGGCAACTCACCGCCGCATCCAACATGGAGTACAAAGAATTTACTGATTGTCGTCAAGTTCTGCTTCGTGGCGGCACATCATCAGTTCTGCTTTACTGACGTAACTTTTCAAGAGGGGGAAACTTAGATTGCTTCACACATGATTTTCTTGTGCCATGTCAAAGCCGTTTTGGTAAAGGAGGAAAAGCTTAACTCACAGCCGAAGTTGTTTACCCCGATGCCGAGTGGAGACATTTAACACCGAGACGGATAAAGGACAAATGGAATATTTAAATGCATCAAATATCCAGGAAGCGTTTGACGCAATACTACGAAAGGTTACGCAGCAGCAGGAGGAAAGATCAATCATTAATTACCCAGATCTGTAAGCATGATTTCAGGAAATTCCATCACTTGGAATTTTCTTAATTGTTTATAACAACCTTGGCCCATCATCACAACCATGTGTCTTAGCCATTACTGAACGTTCCCTTAACTATTTCTACCCATTACAGATAGACATGCTGACTAATTCCCATTAGCAACCCAGTTATAATGGCAGACTCTTTCCATGTACAAACATCATGACTGTCTTCCATTTAGTTTGAACAGGTCCATTTATCATCATCGAGGCCCATCATCCCAGGGCAGTTAACATCATCAAGGACTATATAACATTTTCTAAAGGAAGTTAACATTACTCAAGGCACAGTTAAACTCATCCAAGCCCCAGTTAAGATTAACCATGACTTAACTGAAATTAACCATGGGCTAGTTAAAGTTATCCAAATGGCAATTAACCATTACCCACGTTAGTCTAGTTAGCCAGACCATCAGTACAGGATTTCACAGTACCAGTTCCCCCTGTAATCCCCAGATATCTGGGGGGACATAGACTGTATATGGCTGGTAATCCACGATAGCTGTAAATCCCCAAACTTAAATGGATTTATAATCAGCACGTGAGACGAAGGGATCACGTGGTATCAACACGTGGTACGCGTACCACTAGATTAAGGTGTAAGATTAATCATGAAGGTGCGAAGGTGATCATAATAATCTTGTGGAAATTATATGGAGGATTAGATGTTGTTTGCTCACTGGCTCTCCATGCCTGACGTATTAATCTCTCTCGCTGACGAGTATCATATTCACGACGTCAGCCGCTGACAGACTCACATGCCTCAGTTGGCTGACGGATTTCTCCAGTTGTTAACACTCATGTTCTCCAAGTCGCCGAGAGACTCGTGTTCAAGTCGCTGACAGACTCGTACGGGCGCATTTTCAAGTCAGCGACTTAAGTCACCTGAGAGCCGAACTTTAAGTGATTGTCATGAGAGTCTACACCCATTAGACTCAGTCCTCTGAGGATGGTAAACATGGGGAAACATCTCTTCCTATCCTCAAATACTTCGATGTGGAAATCTTATGACAATTGCCGAGATCAGGGACGATTTCGGGTCTACCAACTGCCAGGGTCGTTAGGGTTGTTAATGGCCAGTTATAACCACCGTACGAAATACCACAGGACTCGCGTCCTTCAGGTCCTAAGGATGATTCTAGGATGACACTATGTATGTGGCCACCCTTGATGAAGACACACTGAAGATGATGCTTAATATGTCTGTGTTGGCTGCTGACTCTACGTACGGGTGGGCGGGAACCAACCGAAGAAAACTGCTGAAAGGTCTTTGTTGGAAAGGTTGTAGGGAGGTTGTTCAGGAAGTTAACAACACAGAAGAAAAAAAATGAGTAATGATGAACAGTGGAATCAACAGGTGTTGGATTATAACATCGTCCACACGTCTACCCACACTCTCCACAACATAATACAATGAAGTCTACGGTAAAGCCAACCCACATTATACTAACACAGACATTCTAAAGACACTCGAATATCAACAGCTGGACAAACCGAACCTCAAGTCTGTGGTTATACACATCCCTAGTTCACAACCACAACATCTACAACCAATACTGTACCTTATATAACTAATGTGTATTTTCCGAACGTGGTGAAATGTTATATCATCAATGTACCAAACATTAATCAATGTGTATTTAATCACACTAGCGTCTACGACCGACCGTGAGGCAACGAATCTTGGGGGCAGGTCAAAGGTTATCTCCTGCTTTATATAATTAGATAGTAATCTGTAAATTGGGAAGAGGCAACAAATTATCGCGTCTTCGCAACTATCGCTTTGTGACCATTAAGAGGCCACAAATGCCTTGACGTCACGATGCTTCCCGTTCAATTGGCCAATCACAGAGCAGGAAGAAGAACCAAACGTCATAGAGAAGGGGGGTTGGAGGGGGGAGGTTAAATGGCATCAGCCGCGGGAGTGGGTTGCCAGATCTGCCGTACATCTTCCAGGGTTTAATTAAACCCGCGCCACCACACCCCCACCTGGAGACTGGGGGGGGGGGGGGGGGGGTTTAAAGAGAAAGGAGGGGGGTGGGGGTGGGGGGCTTAACAGGGAAAAGGAGAATGTCTTGGAGGAGGTGATGTACCACGGCGGGTCTCCAGACAGATTCCCGAGGGACTTTTAACACTCCTCCCTCCCTGTTCTTGAGTGAGGTCCTCACTCCCGTTCTCTTTATAGGTCTGGACTGTCTCACCGAGGGCTTCTCTTCCCGTTTTCTCAATCTCTTCTGTTTTAATACCATTTGAAGG
Organism: Panulirus ornatus; assembly: GCF_036320965.1. NCBI lineage: Eukaryota > Metazoa > Arthropoda > Malacostraca > Decapoda > Palinuridae > Panulirus > Panulirus ornatus. The sequence continues at coordinate 1,648,495 of NC_092254.1, read as the reverse complement.
ATGTTTTCCTTCACCCCTCCTCCCTGGTGTGCTCTCCACAGCGGGGAGGTTAAGTGAGTTGACCTCCCCACTCCCCTGTCATCAGAGCCACCCTGGCTCCCCCGTCATCATTACAGTAAATGGCAATCTGTCTCTCTTTCTCCCCAGAGTCAGGGGGTCAGGGACGAGGGCTTGGGAGGTTCTGAGAGATTGTAGGCTGGGCCCCGGACGTTCCAAGGAGCCTGTGCTGAGGTTTTCAGGGTACCGAAGAAGCCGTGGCTGAGGTTTGGAGGTTACTAGTAAGTTCTGAAGTATCTGGGAGGTTTGGGAGGTTTTCCAGCCGGTTCTGAAGTATCTGAGGGGGTTTGGGAGGTTTTCTAGCGGGTTCTAAAGTATCTGAGGGGGTTTGGGAGGTTTTCTAGCGGGTTCTAAAGTATCTGAGGGGGTTTAGGAGGTTTTCTAGCGGGTTCTGAAGTATCTCTCTCTTTATACATCGGTTGCTCTCTAATGCTCTCCTCACATAACTTTCATATCATACATACATACATATACATATATCCAATGTATTTTGGAAACAAACATTAATCAAGCAACCAATTTCCTTAAGGCAGTCAATTCTAATCACAAACAATTAAAATTTCGAAGTCTCGGAAGAAAAACCGGACGAACTCTTTGTTGACATCTGCAACAAACATCCCGCTAAAAACGTCAGCTGATACTTTGGGCGGGAAATGACCATTCATCAGACGTAAACAAACGGATCACCTGAGCCTTGTTTTTGTCTGGACGACATTAAGGTCCTATGCCACACGACGATATATATATATATATATATATATATATATATATATATATATATATATATATATATATATATATATATATATATATATAATTTTTGTAAGATTTCCATTAGTAATATCTAGCTAATTCACATTAATATTTTATGTATCATGCGAGTTAACATTTCCCCCAGAATACAAGTGTTTCTTACCTTTCATGTAGAGGATTTTCTTGCTCATTCTAACGTTTCCAGTTTTAAAAATTGTAAACAGAATATCGGTTACCCGTGTTGTCTGAGGGAGAGACTCTCTTATGTGAATACATCTGCGAACCTTTTTTCTTTTTTACTAAGGTGTCAAGTTGTAAAAACTTTACAACCTTCTCCTTTTTCCTTATTCTTAATCCATCTTTTATTTACGTCCGTATGTGGGCTACCTACTTTCATCTTCTGTCTCTCTCCCATTTCTCCTATTCCTATTTTCTGTGTTCCATCTCCTTACTGGTTATCCTTTCCTATGGTAATGTAATTCCTGGCACCCTTCTGTCTCCCGATATAGCCAGGTAGGATCCTCTCTCTCTCTCTCTCTCTCTCTCTCTCTCTCTCTCTCTCTCTCTCTCTCTCTCTCTCTCTCTCTCCATGACAACACGTAACTCACACGAACCGTAAGTATGGATTTTCTCGCGGTGAGCGCCACGCGTTAGCTCTGCCTTCTGGCTACACCTAACCGTAAGCAAGTTAGTAAGTAAACAAGTAAGTACTGGACACATTTCCTTTCTATCATCACAAATCATTCCCGTCATTTCCACATCGTGGCGTCCTGGTTGATGCCGCTGTCCCCCCACACGTAATGCACATATTTACCCACATGTTCACCACCTCTCCCAGCAACACCTCCCAGCCTGAGTGTGTGGAGGGACTCGCCAAAAACCCACACATGAGCAGTACACTAGTTTATATATATATATATATATATATATATATATATATATATATATATATATATATATATATATATATACATAAGAGCAACAGATGTGGTTTTTCGGAGGAAATTGTGGAGGCAGTGTGGGTGTGACTTGACTGAGAGAGAGAGAGAGAGAGAGAGAGAGAGAGAGAGAGAGAGAGAGAGAGAGAGAGAGAGAGAGAGAGAGAGAGAGAGCAACCTCGTTACGCAGTCAGTCATAACGTTGTCCTGGTGACAGGAACCAAGTGTAGGTCACCAACACTACACAACCCCCGGCCAACCTAGCCACACACACACACACACAACGTCGCCATTTTCATAAGATTCAACACATATCCCTAACTCTTACTTAACTTTTTCTAACACGATTTAAAACATCTCGATATTCTGATATCAATATGAAAAAAAATGAGTTCATAACGATCCCTGGCTCAAGTTTATATTTACATCTTTTACGTAAAAAGATTTACTTACAGAGCAAAAACCAGGATAATAAATATTCTCTTCGCGTGACTCTTAGAGAGATAATTCCAGGTCACACAACAGTAAATATACAGATTTAGCCACATGAAGAAAATATGTACAGTGACCCTGATATAACCAGGATAAAAATAGAGGGGGGGGTGGGGGGGGGTGTTCAGGAGGGGGTCTGGTCACCATATATACCTCGGTAATGACTGTGATAATGAGGTCTGCCTTTCTGAGCAGGATTACAGAACATAGTACAGTATTGCATCATTATGTAAACTGAAATAATATCGTAATGTGCTGAGTTTATGTAACTAACTTATATGTAGATTTACGAAGAAAGAAATGAACAAATATAACGATATACAGTGAACAAGAAAATATACCGATAGATATGTAAGTGTGTGTCTGTATCCCAAAATTATATATATATATATATATATATATATATATATATATATATATATATATATATATATATATAGGGGATAGGGGAGAAAGAATACTTCCCACGTATTCCCTGCGTGCCGTAGAAGGCGACTAAAAGGGGAGGGAGCGGGGGGCTGGAAATCCTTCCATCTTGTTTTTTTTAATTTACCAAAAGAGGGAACAGAGAAGGGGGCCAGGTGAGGATATTCCCTCAAAGGCCCAGTCCTCTGTTCTTAACGCTACCTCGCTAATGCGGGAAATGGCGAATAGTTGAAAAAAAAATATATATATATACAGTATATGAAAGCGTATATAAAAAATTCGTTGATTTGTTAATTTCAGACATACTACCGTCACTACCATTGCTATCATCATTACTTTCATATAAAGCTTCACGGGAGGGGAAAAAAGGAGACCAGCCTGCTTTAAGAAATAGAAAATGGAGGAGGGGGTTCCTTCCTTGTGTGTGACTAATTAGGCTCGCGGAAGATGGCGGCCATTGTCCTTTGCTGCTAAAAATAGCTTCCCTTATTTTGGGAAAAATAAAGCTTGCTTTCATATGAGGTCATCTGCTCCACCTACTAACACGACCTGCTACTCCTTCTACTTCAGTAAGGACAACACACACACACACACACACACACACATATATACATATATATATATATATATATATATATATATATATATATATATATATATATATATATATATATATATATATACATATATATATATATATATATATATATATATATATATATATATATATATATATATATATATATATATATATATATATATATATAAGAGAGAGAGAGAGAGAGAGAGAGAGAGAGAGAGAGAGAGAGAGAGAGAGAGAGAGAGAGAGAGAGAGAGAGAGAGAGAGAGAGAGAGAGAGAGAGAGAATCTATACATACCTTATAATGAAACAGTGATGCGATGATAATAATTTCTATGACACATATAAGAAACTCCTGTGTCTCTGGGACACATCCAGGTACCACACCGCCTGGATACATGGATAAGACCTGGCTGGATACATACACATTCACCACAGACCTGGACACAGCCCCTCACCCGGTCTGATGCACAGACGAACTCTCTATCACACAGATAAATCAAAGTTGCTACAATGAAACACAGATACATACAACTCCTCCCTCCTATCCCACAACACATTGATACATCTCTCTCCCGTCTCCCAACACATGGATACATACAACTGCTCCCTCCCGTCTCACAACACATGGATACATACATCTCCCGTCTCACAACACATGGATACATACATCTCCCGTCTCACAACACATGGATACATCTCTCTCCCGTCTCACAACACACGGGAAGAGAAGGTACTGACCGCCATGGCCGACGTAGTCTGTGAGGTTGAGGGGCCGCTTGAGCCTGAGTGAGAAGGTGCCGCTGTGGTCCTGCAGACGGGTGTGGAACACCTCCTTCGGGTTGGACAGAAGCACCATGACGGGTAACCCGTTACCCAGGGTCGGCCTCGCCCACGCCTGTTGGGCAGTAGACAGGTAAATAGACAGGCGTTACATGTGTGTGTGTGTGTGTGTGTGTGTGTGTGTGTGTGTGTGTGTGTGTGTGTGTGTGTGTGTGTGTCACTGACAACAGTTTCGTCAGAGAACTTCTTGTTCTAAAGGTGTCCATCGTTTCCCTGATACTGGGGGTAGCGCAGCCATGGAGCTGCAGGAGCTCCTGGGTTGACACCAGGACTCTTTTAACTTCATAAAATCTTGATATAAAATATAATTAACAACAGAAATATTTTGGATTAACACTAATTCAAGGTGATCCCATAATATAATACGATTATAATAGTATCATACATACAGACACACACGCTCACACAGACATAGACACAAACACACACACACCCACGTATACATACACACACATGCAGACATACACACACACACACACACACACACATTTTTTTTTTTTTTTTTTTTTTATACTTTATCGCTGTCTCCCGCATTTGCGAGGTAGCGCGGGAGACAGCGACAAAGTATATATTTATATATATTTATATATATATATATATATATATATATATATATATATATATATATATATATAGGTATATATATATATATAGGTATATATGAATGAAAGAACAAACGCACACAGACACAATCACACAAACCAGTACACACAGACGCACAAATATGACACACACACACAGAGCCATACATGGAGTGCGGGTAGGTTACCGTGGCATCAGGGTGGGAGGGCATCCTGAGGTGGGCCAGGGTGGAGGACGCAGGACCCAGCCTGGGCATCTCCAGGACGCCGCCACCGCCGCTCCTGCTGGGGACGCTGCTGGGGTAGAGCACGGCGAGGGTCAGCAGGGCCGTGTTGGGCGGGAAGTTCCTGGGGATGCGCAAGGTTATGGACGACTGCCACCAGGAGGTCATGACTGCTGGAACCTCTGGAACACAAGAGGGATGGATGGGTTGAGAGGTCAGCTCAAGGTCAGGCAGGTCATCTGTGGGGGTTGAGCACATCACGAGATACCAAACCCGTGGAACAGAGAGATGTAAACCATGGAGGTGAGGCGAGGCATTGAGAGGCAGCATGCAAACACCCGTCCCTCCAGGGTAGACGGCCGCAGTAATACCTGTGGAGTAGAGAGGAGGAGAACCAAACATGTGTACGTCCACTCCTGCTCTCGTCGTCCACAAGCATGATGCAGCAGCCATCTGCCGGCAGGAAGGGGAGGGGGGGGGTGCCGAGTACTATGTGTAGGAGAGAAAGAGAGAGAGAGAGAGAGAGAGAGAGAGAGAGAGAGAGAGAGAGAGAGAGAGAGAGAGAGAAACAACCCAGCAAGGTGGCGCAGCTCTCTCTCTCTCTCTCTCTCTCTCTCTCTCTCTCTCTCTGTATGTATATATATATATATATATTTTTTTTTTTTTTTTTTCATACTATTCGCTATTTCCCGCGATAGCGAGGTAGCGTTAAGAACAGAGGACTAGGCCTTTGAGGGAATATCCTCACCTGGACCTCTCCTCTGGACAAATTACATTTTCTTTTAAAAAGTTTAAAAAGAACATTCTTTTTTAAAGATATCAAGATAACTGGAAGATAAGATAGTGGAAGATAAGGATAACAATCATTGTATACATATTCTAGGAATTGACAGTTCCACAGAATTTAAGCATTACTGGAGGACGCGAGGGGAAATTCTTTCTAATCTTGAGAATTTTCCCATATCTTAATAATCTTTCATCACACGACCATGTTGGAATTACCCAGTCATAACAGGTAGGGAGGACATGGTCGTGTGAGGGCGGCACGACCACACGACGACCCTCAGGTACGACGGGTCGTCCTCTCCCAGGCCACGTGTGATGAGAGAAGGCCTGGGGTAGTTAACCCCCTTCTGACCTCTGACCTTAAATGGCAGATGAATTCATGGTTGAGGCCACCAGATCCCGTCCCTGGAAGACCATGCCTCCCTCTCCCTATCTCTCTCTCCTAGGGGCCAACTCAAAGGCCAGGCCGACATACCAAAAGGTCGTACCGTCGTGCTCAAGGATCGTACCGTCGTGCTCAAGGGTCGTACCGTCGTGCTCAAGGGTCGCACCGTCGTGCTCAAGGGTCGTACCGTCGTGCTCAAGGGTCGTACCGTCGTGCTCAAGGATCGTACCGTCGTGCTCAAGGATCGTGCCGTCGTGCTCAAGGATCGTACCGTCGTGCTCAAGGGTCGTACCGTCGTGATCAAGGGTCGTACCGTCGTGCTCAAGGGTCGTACCGTCATGCTCAAGGGTCGTGCCGTCGTGCTCAAGAGTCGTACCGTCATGCTCAAGGGTCGTACCGTCATGCTCAAGGGTCGTACCGTCGTGATCCAGGGTCGTACCGTCGTGATCATGGGTCGTACCGTCGTGCTCGAAGGATGAACCATATAGTACTAACCATATTCACCACATGAAGAGATTTGACTGAGAATATATGACAAATAATGCCTTACTGGCAACTGTGGTAGTTGTCATATGACAGCGGTGTCACGTGATCCTGGCGTGACGTATGGCAAAGTGGCATTTAATAATGAAAGAGTTCAGAAAAGTCCTGAAGTAACTATTCTACTTTCATCCATTTTTTTTTCATGTAAATTACTGTAAATTAGGTGTTCTTGATGTAAACATATGGCGTTGAAAATACCGTCGTTTGTAGTGTGTGTGTGTGTGTGTGTGTGTGTGTGTGTGTGTGTGTGTGTGTGTGAGGGAGGGTGTGGGTTAGAGCTAATCATGTATTGCAATGATTATGTGGTCTTGATACACACTCACGCATAAGTACACACACACACACACACACACACACACACACACACACACACACACACACAGGCAGCGCCACCAATGATAAGTCAGCACTACCAGCAGTGGTGCCAATGAGAATCAGAGCATAAGCCCAGAGTGGCACACTGGGGTTGGGGGGTCGAACCCTGTGATTCACTCCATCAAACAGGAATTCCTCTAGAATAAATACGACCCCTGAACTTTGACCTCAGTTTCAAAGGTGACCTCTAACCTGATGCCTGCACCTTCCCGTGTTGGTGTCGTGAAGGTTAACGCGTTCAAGACTGACGCTTAATTACCTGTAGCGTCGTATGATGCGATCAAGAACCATTAGTCACCTCTTAACAGGAACCATAATGGTTCGAATTAATGGTTCCACTTATAATGGTTGTAATCATAATGGTTCCAATCATAATAGGACCAATCTTAATGGTTCCAACTATAATAGCATCAATTTTACTGGTTTCGATCATAATAAAGCCAATTATAATGGTTCCAATCATAATGGAACCAATCATAATGGTTCCATTATGAGACCATCATAATGGTTCCTATTATGAGTAAATCATAATGGTTCCAATTATGAGCCAATCATAATGGTTCCAATTATAATACAACCAATCATAATTGCCCCAATTCACATCTATGTCTTTCTTCCATTACGCATGTACTATAAGAATATCTATATATCTATCTGTTCCATTCCATAGCAGTAACTCTACCTGTTCCATTCCATACCAGTAACTCTACCTGTTCCATTCCATAGCAGTAACTCTATCTGTTCCATGCCATAGCAGTAACTCTATCTGTTCCATTCCATAGCAGTAACTACCACCTAAATGTCCTATGTTACAGACGCTCAGTTCCCAACGCTTCTCTCCTCCATCCCCATACATATGGGTTGAAGACAACCAACCTCATCCACCACCCCATTCTAGACGGATAATAGCAGACTGTAAACAGAAACGAAGAATACGTAGTTTACCTTTAGCGCCTGAACCAGTTTACATGTGCTCTCCCTCTACGTCTGGGAGGTAATGTAAACTACAAACGTGTGGCGGGTCGTTACGCCTTCCCCACCTCTCATACGTGCCTTGCCTTTGTGAAACTCTCCCTACTTACCAAAGGCTTACCCACCCACCTACCCAAGGTTTACCTACCCAAGGTTTACCCACCCAGCTACCAGAGCAACTCACAAACGAAGCTAGGTCATGCTCCCCTCATGGGGAAGGTTACGGGGAATCATAACCCACTAAGTACAACTAAGGTATACTAAAGGTAAATAAGAGTCTCTCTGGTTTATTTGAAACGCCTTCCTCATACCTTAAGCCAACCTATCATGCCTCTACTTGTGTCATATATATATATATATATATATATATATATATATATATATATATATATATATATATATATATATATATATGGTTTTGCAAACGTTTATGTGTCTTCAAACGTTATATAAACGTTTTCACATCAGGGAAGGATCAAATGAATTTTACTGTGTAACGTGGTACCCCCTTCCCCCAGGACCAATATATCACCAGGTCCGGGTCACACCAGACCTGGGACAGACCCAAGGGTCAGCGTCGGTCCCCAGGGCACTGCCAGACCCCTCCCCAGAGGGGCAAGTGGTTCCTGTAATGTTATGACGCATCACGGTGACCAGGTGAAGGAGGCGTGGTCATGCTGCCCGTGGACGACGGCTGGGCGTGGTCTAGTGTAGGCGTGGTGGTCGTGGATGATGGCTGGGTGTAGACCTGCGGTGTAAATGGTTGTACCAGATGTGTTCCACTAAGGTGTTGTCGAATTCTTTCAGCTAAGCCTTAAGCTCTCCGGAGCTGTAGCTACAGATAAGCTTTAATCCTTGAGCCTACACCTAAGACAGCATTATCATCAACCGCGTCTTCTCCATAGTTTGACTCAAAAAGTGAAGCAAAACAAAAAATAACAACGGAACCAGTACGCCACCATTGGCAACCCCATCAAGTAAATAGCCTTCGCTTGAAGACGCCATTGAGCGCCATCGTAACGACCATACTGGAGACAAAGCCACACTTCAATGGTAATAATAAAGTTCCTCCACTTCCTGTATCGTATAACATCTTATCGCTGCAGATCTCGCCGTATTCCATTTCTTCTCGTCACGCCATCTTTGGACCCTGGGTGGCGGTAGTGGCTTCTGGCAACTCCCAACACGACGCATTCGGACCCTGGTGTTGGCGGCGGCTTCTGGCAACCCTCGAGCGATTCTCATGTGTTTTATAAGGGAAGTGAGAAACTGGCAGCCATGGCTCGTGTTACTTATGATCTCGTATCAGAAGAGTAATGTAGATCTTAAGAAACTACATCATATATGAACCTCGGCTACTTTCACAGCCGCTCAGCTCTACCATACCACAAACAGATGTGATGTATTCCCTGTAACAGAGTACAAAGAACCGTTTCATGACCCAAATATCACCTGCTTCTAACACTACCATTAATGATTTTCTAAACAAGCGAACTCATTCACAGCCAAACAGAAAACTTCTTAGAACTTATTAATGAAACATTCTCAGATAATTTCAAACTCGTTTTGAATAGAAAAATAAAAATGAAACTTGTTTCTTTGTGTAAGAAGGTTTCAGAAGGACGAAACTGTCTGGAAATAAGAGGGGTTTGCTTGAGAGTTGACTCTATGGTAAACATGTTTGGTCAACAATCCCTGACCTGATGGAGATCAAACATCTTAACCAAAACGATGTATTTAACATCCGAGAGAGAAGTTTTTAACATCTGGATTAACCTTAACCCCTACAGTGGTAAGGAAGGGGGGAGGGGGGAGCTTACTTCTCCCCCCCCCCCTTCCTGGAGTCCACCTTGGAACCATTACCAGGAATATTAACGACCAGGGTGGTGGTGGTGGTGGGGAGGGGGGGGGGGGTGAGAACGACTTCTTCAAGATCCCTTCTAGTGGTGGTCGTCATGTGGGGGGGTCGTCCTGAGGGGTTGGTTTTCCTGTGGGCGTCCTGAGCGTGGGAGGCACTAGCGATAAGGGGAGGTAAGGGGGTAGAGGGAGATAACGCCCGTCGACATGGAGGGGAAGATATCATTGGGCGGGGGGAAGGGGGAGGGAAAATATAGCAAGTGAGGAAATAAGAAGTGACGAGACCCCCCCCCCCCCTCCAGCGGTCCTCAGACCCCCCCCACCCACACCAAGACTGTACTCCTGAGATCGCCCCCAGACCTCCCCCCCCCTTATTAAAACACAAAAATACTCTGACACCATTAAAGGCAGTAAACAACATGTGCGTCAAGTTGTTTGTCAAGTGGTTTACAGCATTCTGCCTTATCTCCTTTATAGCCACATAAATAAGGCGTTATTAATAACGCTAACGAGGGGGGAGGGGGTGATAATAACGTATAATAACGCACCTCCACCTCCCTTAACAAGGACACTTCCTACACTATGTTTCTCTTATGTTCTACCGAATCTTGGCCTAATACATTACCTGTACCTCCCGCTGTAGAGTCTGTCCCAGTACACTGTTTCTGCTGCACACCTGCACAGCATTATTAGCTTCGCACCGCTAATCAAACACTTGGGTGGTACGTCTAAACCCTCCCCCCCTTTGAGTACGACCTAAGCCTCAGAGCAGGTCGTTTTATATTCATGAGAGAGAGAGAGAGAGAGAGAGAGAGAGAGAGAGAGAGAGAGAGAGAGAGAGAGAGAGAGAGAGAGAGAGAGAGACCCGGAAGTCAGACAAGGGGATAACCACAAACATTAGTCCTATGGTATGACGTCAATACGTTGGGGACGCCTCCCGTACACTTGATCCTGGTCCAACGGTTGAGACCAACCCCGTGTGTGTGTGTGTGTGTGTGTGTGTGTGTGTGTGTGTCGCTCTACACCAGCCTCCCTCTCTCTCTCTTCCTCCGTGCTCCCTCCCTGACACAGTCATGTATTCTCCCTTCATCTTACTCTCTTCCCGTTTCCTGCCAGACTTGGGTGCTTGTTAAGGACTCTTCCTCAAATGACCAACACCTCGTCCATCTCTACACTCATATCAAATAGATCTGCTATTCTCTCCTCAATGACCTTGACCTCTGACCTAACTTCCTGGTCATGACCAATCACCAAGCTTCCAAGTGACCTTGACCTCTGACCTACACTACTGGCGTCTTTCTTATATAACGGCTTCACCGATGACCTTTACCTCCCATCCGGTTTCAGTGGTGACCTCAACCTCTGACCTTTCCATTCGGTCCTGATCTAGTCTCTCTGGATGTCTCGTCTTTCCTCAATCATCGTGAGACCTACAGTCAACCAACATGACCTCTGACCTCCATTCCTGCTCTACCTTTGACCTTACTTTTCAAGTGGCCTTGACCACTTTCACAACTTTGTTACTTTGTGAAAGATTATCTAGATCTATCTAATATTCTTCTCTAGTGACCTTGACCTATGACCTGTCCTCTCTGATCGCTAATTAGTTTCTTACCTGCACTACAAACACTGACTTCCTTAGTGATCTTGGTATCACAATATTAAGCAAACTTATTACAAAGAAAATGGTAAATAAAAACAATAATACAAAATACCCGGAAATACACAAAAAAAACGTCAAAAAGAATATTAAAATAAACAACCGAATAATGGCGCGAAAACAACCAGAATTAGCCATAAAGAATAGCCAAAGCGTCAACCAGGCTCGGCCTTGGGGCGTGATGGCGCGCCTCCGACCATCAGCGGCAGGTCGCGGTAATTGTCTTCTGTCGTCTCTTTGTTGAAGTTAATTAATTTCTGATACAGGTGTCGCTGCTATTTGTCTGGGACGACGTCGACGACGAGGACGGGGTCCTGACCTGTATGCAAGTAAGGCCACCGTGCCGACTGTGTAGTCTGCTCTGGTTAACGGAACCCAAATTGACATCTGGCAACTCGTTGTTTACATTCTGAACCCCGCAAATGTACGGAAACTGTGTCGGATGATAAATACATTTACTGGACTTCACTAATGTTTTATTGCGTTTTATCGTCTTTTTTTTTATTTCTTGTGTGAGATTCAGTTACTATGTATAACTTCGATCAAAATATAAACCACAAAATATGTAGGGAAAATCTTTAACAGAAAGCTGAGTCATAAAATATGAGTTCAGTGTTAGAGGTTTTAGTCCAGCAAAGTTTGCCGTAGTACTGTGTGCTATTTACTTCCCCCATCTGTGTTTATTGGTGCGTAGATATATATTACTACAATATACTGAGAGGTAGCTCTACATTCATACAGTTCCCTCTCTTGAATTTGTTTAACTGTGCTTATGTAAGTACGTGGCACCCTAACGCCTTTCTTTCTATCGCCCTACAAACCCCAATATCACCCACACAGAATCCTCCCCGCCCCCTACATCTCACTCAACCCACTACACAGGAACCTCACGCAATACATCGGCTTCAGCCCCAGGTCCACCTCCCGGACAAGATATTACTATGGATATCACCCAAGCGTACGATACGTCATCACAGAAAAGATAATACACATTACCTTCCACATGAGACACATACAGACACCTGCCAAACCAGAGTCGTTGATGGAGGCTTCAACTCCAAACCTCTTAATATCTGCGATGGAGTTCCCCAAGGAGATGTTTTTCCTCCACCTCCTTTCAGTCTCGTCCTGCATGACCTCCCACAAACCGCAGTGTGAAAAGTCCTCTCGTATGCAGATGACCTCACGGTCACACGAGAGCAGCACCCTGACATTACCCAACCAAGACAAACATGCAACACTAAATCATTTAAGCAGAGCAGCAGTCACTCCTGGACAGAATTCTCTGCATCATCCTCCCCCCCCCAAAAAAAAAACCCTCCGTCTTCAGCCTTTCAACCAGACGAACACGACTCAAACCTGTATCTGGCCATGACCCAGACCGGCCAATCGCTCCCACCGAGCTATATTGGGCATCACGTGCGACACACACGACATTACCAAGAGCGTGTCCTGGTATTAGCGAGTTCGTCTCTGTATAATTTATGTCCTGGGACAGCCAGGATGTGAAGTGTCCCTGTGTGTTCCGGGACGGCGATACAGCGTCCTAGGATGTATCCCTGGGGTACAATGTGTCCCAAGACAGCGTGTGACACGGCATGGCATGTGTCCCAGCGTGGCGTGTATCCTGCCGCATGTAATGTGTCCTGTGGGATCCCGTGACGCCTAGGACATAGCATGTCTCCAGACATGACAACCCAATGCGCAAAAAAATCAATCTTCGTGACTGACCCGGCCAGGTTATTGGTCATATTCCCGATCCATAATAATAGCCCAAGTCTCCATCATGTTATCTTACGTCATTTAGCCTTATGCTCAGCGACACTATTTTCGTGTATATAATCCCTGGGGATACGGGAGGAAGAATACTTCCCACGTATTCCCTGCGTGCCAAAGAAGGCGACACGCAGGGGGGATAGAAATCTTCCCTTCTCGTTTTTAATTTTCCAAAAGAAGGAACAGAGAAGAGGTCTAAGTGAGGATATTCCCTGAAAGGCTCAGTCCCCTGTTCTTAACGCTACCTCGCTAACTCGGGAAATGGAGAAAAAAAAAATATTTATTCTATATATCTATCTATATATATATATATATATATATATATATATATATATATATATATATATATATATATATATATATATATATATATATATATATCCCTTTTAATTGTTACATTTTCCGTAATCAATTTTCCTAAGTCGTGGTTATTCTGCCAACCAGTTGTCTCTGAGGTCAAAGATTATTTGTCGAGAAGTTGATTCAAAATATTGTTTGTTTTTCCTCTTACGTCGGCCTGGCTGGCTTGAGGTAGGCCAGGGTGATGGAGAGGGGCGTCGCCAGCACCCACGTCAGTTAAGGTAACTGGGTTAGTGTGTATTAATCCTCGTCTTCCAAGACGGTGACGGGTCTGAGCACCACTGTACCTCCGGTGGACTCGTTATGACTAGAATAAACCTTTCTGCACTTCAGAACTGATCTATATATGAATGACGATACACGCAAAAATATAAAAAGATCTCTTAGGAAAGTTAGTACATATATATATATATATATATATATATATATATATATATATATATATATATATATATATATATATATATAGTGTGTGTGTGTGTGTGTGTAAATTGAAAATACAATATCCTAGTTTACGAAAATATCAAACCCCAGCCTACAACTAGTCGGCAAAACAATGTTTGCTTTTTAATTAATTAGTTGTGAAATTTGTTTCCTTCAGATGTTTGTGGTGTGTTTGTCTTGTAATTCTTCTGTATTACTAGAGTATGATGATGTATATTATATACATTTCGTTATCTGTTGTTATTTACGTTGATGAGTATGTCGCATCGCTGTAATGTAGCCGGCTATTGTGCCATCGTTGTAATGTAGCCGGCTATTGTGCCATCGCTGTAATGTAGCCGGCTATTGTGCCATCGTTGTAATGTAGCCGGCTATTGTGCCATCGCTGTAATGTAGCCGGCTATTGTGCCATCGTTGTAATGTAGCCGGATATTGTGCCATCGTTGTAATGTAGCCGGATATTGTGCCAAGGGTGTGTATATATTAACATATCTCCATCAATTTTGATGCATTAATTTTCATGGCTGCGTCTTATCTCTTATCATATATTGCAAAACTTAATTTTGGAGATGGTCTGGGCGATGCAGTATAGACTTATCATGCAATAAATTCCTGTATTATCGTCTTTACAAATTTCCATATTACAGTCGAGTTGTATGACTGTATCATGAAGTATTCTGGTCTTCCTCATCCATGGTTTCAGAGCAATACGCTGTTTCACTCAGTATGTGTCAGGTTAGACGAAAAGTTTTGAAATTATTATCATTTTGTTTTTGTTTCATTAGAGAACATTACTGAAGTGTAACATTCATATACGTGTAATACTTATTACTGATGTTAGCCTTGTATGCGTCGGCACGCGCGTGCACACCCGCATGCCACGCGCTCTTCCAAAAATCCATTAGGATGCGACGAAAACGTGAAGTCATTACTTTGCTCCATAATGACAGTGGCGGGAAAATTTGCCTTACACGAACGGCCACTGCAGACACACACACACAGACACAGACACACTCACACACATAGACAGACACACTCACACACACAGACACAGACACACTACGGTTCCCTCCACCCTCCCACTCACCAAGGGATGAGTAATTAGAGAAGAGATACAGACGTCATTAAAAGACAAAGCCGGATTATATCACGGATAAATGAACAACACAGTGAACAACATGAACCATTTGGTAATAGCACGAAATGGTTCTTCATCACGACGGTACGACCCTTGACCACAACGGTACGACCCTTGGCCACGACGGTACGACCCTTGACCACGACGGTACGACCCTCGATGTTACGACGGTACGACCCTTGACCACGACGGTAAGACCCTTGACCGAGACTATTCCCTATGACGGCCTGACCTTTAACGTAACTCTAACGGGTCAGGTCAAAGTCTAGGTCATGAAACAGAAGCATCGTACCATCGTGCTTAATGGCTTCGTACCATCCTGAAGCGTAACACGCCTCGGACTGAGGCTGGCGTAGATGGCTGTCACAAAATACGCAGTTAAAGAACATTTCCTCCCACTCAATTCTCACGGAACTAGTTCAATTAGCACCATTTCTTAATTCGGTAATTAAATCAGGTCATAAATATTAATGGTAACCCATTCCTAACTTCAAATGATGGTCGTCAGGTAAAAAAGGCGTCTCAAGAGGAAGTGAAACAGGAAGACCGCTTACCCAAGACTCGCTCGTGTATAAGTTCTTGAGAATGTAAAGTACAGGGCAGGCAAACTTATACTTAAACTCCTTAAGTGGAAAGTTAGGTCAAGGGGCACAGCATCATACTTACTGGTGGTACTGTCGTGTTCAAGGGTCGTGCCGTCGTGTTCAAGGGTCGCACCGTCGTGTTCAAGGGTCGCACCGTCGTGTTCAAGGGTCGTACCGTCGTGTTCAAGGGTCGCACCGTCGTGTTCAAGGGTCGCACCGTCATGTTCAAGGGTCGCACCGTCGTGTTCAAGGGTCGCACCGTCGTGTTCAAGGGTCGCACCGTCGTGTTCAAGGGTCGCACCGTCGTGTTCAAGGGTCGCACCGTCGTGTTCAAGGGTCGCACCGTCATGTTCAAGGGTCGCACCGTCGTGTTCAAGGGTCGCACCGTCGTGTTCAAGGGTCGCACCGTCGTGTTCAAGGGTCGCACCGTCATGTTCAAGGGTCGCACCGTCGTGTTCAAGGGTCGCACCGTCGTGTTCAAGGGTCGCACCGTCGTGTTCAAGGGTCGCACCGTCGTGTTCAAGGGTCGTACCGTTCTACTTGCACAAGACACAACGGGTGGATTGTAAATGTGGAATGACCTTTTCTTGCCCAGGATGAAGCAGTGGGTGGTGTGGGTGGTTGTATTTCCGTATATATACATATATATATATATATATATATATATATATATATATATATATATATATATATATATATATATATATATATATATATATATGCGCACGCGCGTGTATGCATTTCCGTGCACTAGCGTGCGCACGTGCCTGTCTGAATGCACCAATATAAAGCCGGTAAAACTGTCGTGTGACGACCCCCCTCCCCGCCCCTGGATGGAGGGGGAGGGATGAAGAGCTTGGGTCACGAGTGGGTTGGGGGCGGGGCGGGGAGGGAGTGGGGAGAAACTATGTCGTGTGACCTTGGGAGAAAATAATGACTCTCGTGGTCATAAATGAGGGGAGAGGAAGGCTGAGGGGAGAGGGGAGCGGGGTGAGGGGAGAGTGAGTGTAGGAAGGAGAGGTAAGAAAATAATACTTTAAGGTCACGCGCGACTTCCACTATGTTCCTCCAGTGTGGAGGTATTGACGGTACGAGACTGTGGGCGGCGGCAGGCGGCGGCGGGGGTCATACTCATCCGTCTGGCAGCCACGTGCGGCCAGCCGGCAGTGTTGCCAGAGCACCTCATCCATTCGGGTGATTTACGTACTATGTTTGCTTATCGGGATCGGCCATCCCGCCCACGCTGGCTGAAATTATAGCACTTTATGCTATAGGACTGGTACGGATGGTGTATATAGGGCTTCCTATATGGTCTATATCGTGCATCAAGAACGCCTACGGGAAGGCAAACTGCAGGGAAAAATCTGTTGATACACTGCCAAATTCCCAGACAGACAGACAGACGGAATATTTGCAACAGACAGTGAAAGAGAGAGAGAGAGAGAGAGAGAGAGAGAGAGAGAGAGAGAGAGAGAGAGAGAGAGAGAGAGAGAGAGAGAAATTGTGAAAATATTTCAAATGCCAACTAACATACCTGTACAGACATAATGCAAGCACAGACAAGGGCGCCCTCAAGTTACAGCGGTGAAGGTGTAACATGTAAACACGATCACAAAGACATGACAGACAAAGGAACGAAGACATGAACAGAGAAAATATAGACATGAGGTGATAGCGAGACACAAAGAAATAGTAACAAAGGATTATATTGATGAGAAAAATGAAAAATGAGATGAAACGGGAGAGAGAGAGAGAGAGAGAGAGAGAGAGAGAGAGAGAGAGAGAGAGAGAGAGAGAGAGAGAGACGGTGTAAGACAGCCAATCAGGCAGACACATGAGGACAAAAAACAAAAAAAGACGCAACAAACACAAACAAGCACAAATACGGTCATTACAGGATCATGTCCAGTACCTCACATCTTTGTTTCTCACTATCTCTCTCTCTCTCTCTCTCTCTCTCTCTCTCTCTCTCTCTCTCTGCAACTGTCCACCCTCTCGGTTGGAACTCTTTGTCTCCATCTCTCTTTCTAGATCTATGTATGAGTCAGACTCTCTCTCTCTCTCTCTCTCTCTCTCTCTCTCTCTCTCTCTCTCTCTCTCTCTCTCTCTCTCTACCTTCTCTATTCTCATGTACCGCATCTTTACTATATTGTGTGTATATACGCACACACACATACCAGCCAAAACCATTTACCGATCAGCCCCGAGGGCAGGATGAACACCTGAGTTGGGTGTGGGCCGACTACCGCGTCCACAATTTGAACCCACGTAGGTCCGACCCCCGAGCAGGCCCGTTCTGAATCATGGTCAGTAATGGTCATCTCGAAAACATGGAGCCTCCGTGTGTGTGTGTGTGTGTGTGTGTGTGTGTGTGTGTGTGTGTGAACGCAACAATATGATTTCCACTGAGACAAATGATACATTAGGAAAACCGTACCGCATCATATGGCATAAAATGGGCCAATATTCATTATTAAGTAACTAAGGCAGTAAATTCTGCCCATATATAACGGGAAAGTCGACCAGCCATGCTCGACTCTAGGCTGGGGCCAAGAAAATGCCGTGATTAAATGGACGGTGTTAATTACTAAGACTAATTATGCCCATCAATAAAGCGATGGCTTTCAATTATGAGTAAGAAATATTTTTTTTTATACTAAAGATTATTTGCCAACGTGGCAACTTTGCCCGCTTACCTAATGTAAAATTGGAAAAAAAAATAAATAAAAGCCGGGAATAATCCTGGGCATTTAAATTACCGTGGTATGAACACTATGGCCTGCATACATGTCGCTGGTTCCTCTACGTGACTCTCTCTCTCTCTCTCTCTCTCTCTCTCTCCCTCTCTCTCTCTCTCAGTCTATCCATGTCTATATACATCTGGGAAGATGAGCGTGTGTATAGATATAACAGATAGAAATATACACCACAGAACACTATCATTATAAATAATATATTGGAAAGGCTCACAATGTTGCGTGTGATCAAGTATATTGCTATGAGTTTCATCTTCCCCGTGGACTCATATATGAGAATGACCCTGGTAAAGTCTAGGGTAGTAGCCTGCCATGTTACATTAGGCAGACATGAACGTGTATAACATTAAGAGAACTTCCCCAGTGTTCCGAGCTCACTTCATATCACACAGCCAGCCTTGGTTTGTGACATGTAAACACGATTGCAAAGACATGAGAAAAGAAAACAAAGACACGAACAGAGAAATATAGACGGGTCTCCTGTCCGGTCAGAGATATGGTGTACATGAATTCTGCTGCCTGTTGTGGTGTTCGGATTATTATAGAACTTTGAGTTACACAGTCTTCTACTACTACTACTACTACTATTACTACTACTACTGCTACTACTACTGCTGCTATAAGGTGTAAACATTCTATACATTTCCTTTGCTTGCTTCAAAAATACATACATTGCATCAATTTTCAAATGACTGTTTTTGAATGATTTGAGAAGTATGACTGAGACACAGACTATTTTAGAAATATAGATGAAACATTTAGAATTAGTCTTAGAAATGGAAATGAAACACATTTAGAATTAGATTTAGAAGGTAAGGGGCGTCTGACAAGATCTATTGATCAGGTGGCCCACTTACACAGCCAGCGGGTCGAGGGACCACATATTCACCATGATGAACCATACAATGATACAATAATGTATGTGATACACCGCTGTATGATACAATGATGGTGTACTGTATAATAATACAGCACCTATGTGTGCGATATAGTGATACAGTGACGTAATACAATATAATGATACATTACCATATAATACAATGATGTATACAGTGTAACACACTGCCGTATGATAAAGTAATGTATACAGTATTAACAATACAGTGCTGTATGATACATTGATGTATACTGTATAAGGATACAGCGCTGTATGATAAAATGACCTACTTTAAAACCAATCATGACTATCACCCACCACCTCCCACGGTCTGACCCACCACCTACCACGTTCTGACCCACCACCTCCCACGGTCTGACCCACCACCTCCCACGTTCTGACCCACCACCTCCCACGTTCTGACCCACCACCTCCCACGTTCTGACCCACCACCTCCCACGTTCTGACCCACCACCTCCCACGTTCTGACCCACCACCTACCACGTTCTGACCTACCACCTCCCACGTTCTGACCCACCACCTCCCACGTTCTGACCCACCACCTACCACGTTCTGACCCACCACCTCCCACGTTCTGACCCACCACCTCCCACGTTCTGACCCACCACCTCCCACGTTCTGACCCACCACCTCCCACGTTCTGACCCACCACCTCCCACGTTCTGACCCACCACCTCCCACGCTCTGACCCACCACCTCCCACGCTCTGACCCACCACCTCCCACGTTCTGACCCACCACCTCCCACGGTCTGACCCACCACCTCCCACGCTCTGACCCACCACCTCCCACGCTCTGACTTACCACCTCCCACGCTCTGACCCACCTCCTCCCACGGTGGGCCGCTACAAAGCGTGATCAAGATACCTGGCGCATAGCGTGTGGCCCAGTGTTGCCAACACACCGCGGCGCGACATCCCACTATTATACAATCATCTCCCACGTACTTCCCTTCTTTACCTCTCTAAATATTCTCATCCAATATCGTACACTCTCCTGAGGAATGACGTACGAGGGACGAGTGAGAAACACACTGTACTGTCTATGTAAACGGAAGGAGATATTTCGCGTCCTGCCCTGGGTGGAGATTTTGTTTACCAGGTTGGCATGGCAACGCGGGAGACGCAGTAAGACGGTAGCCATGTTGGATTTTCGTGATGCCACTCGGTAGTCATATATTTCACTCCTCCTCACCTTCCCCCGGGGTCATCCTTGACCTCTACGTACTCTAGATGAACACCTAGACCATACAGTGTGTCGCCTCACCACAGACACTGGGCGGCCACACGAGGGAAGCAGAGTGTGTGTTATGCGACCAGCAGTTCACACAACATCCCGTCACCCGTATACCAATATACGAGCATATATGGTCGTGGCTCGGCCTCTCCTGCGTCGTGCTCTGTGTGTGTGTGTGTGTGTGTGTGTGTGTGTGTTATCCTATATTTATATATCCATTGGCCTGTTCCTCTCTGTTTATAGGAATTCGCATAATCACATAATCGCATGTGCGTGGGACACCAAAATACACACACGCATGCACGCACACACGGGCAGACACAGAGACACACATACTATATATATATATATATATATATATATATATATATATATATATATATATATACTCGACAACTCTCTTTCCCATACTCCAGTAGACGGTCTTTTCCTGAGTTATTAATAACATCTCTGTCGGTCAATCGTTTCATCAGATCCCAACCTATTCTACCCAGGAAACACAAATGCAAATAAATACATCCGTAATCCACCAAACCTCCTCAGGACCAACTTGGTTAAATCCCAGCTTGGCCATGACAAATCCCAGCTTGGCCATGATAAATCCCAGCTTGGCCATGATAAATCCCAGCTTGGCCATGATAAATCCCAGCTTGGCCATGATAAATCCCAGCTTGGCCATGATAAATCCCAGCTTGGCCATGATAAATCCCAGCTTGGCCATGATAAATCCCAGCTTGGCCATGATAAATCCCAGCTTGGCCATGATAAATCCCAGCTTGGCCATGATAAATCCCAGCTTGGCCATGATAAATCCCAGCTTGGCCATGATAAATCCCAGCTTGGCCATGATAAATCCCAGCTTGGCCATGACAAATCCCAGCTTGGCCATGATAAATCCCTACCCTCCTCTTAGCAGACCACCAACCACCCAGACCATGATGGTCAGGATGGTCTGAGCAACGACACTGTGGACAACAGTGACCTAACAAGGATTTAGAAGGTCTTCCTGATGATAAAACATGTACAATACATGGAGGACCCACACGTGTGTGTGTGTGTGTGTGTGTGTGTGTGTGTGTGTGTGTGTGTGTGTGTGTGTGTGTGTAAAGATATGGTACGCATAAACAAGGACAAGAAACCGGGCAATACGAAAGTTAACACTACGAAACACACAAATAAACAGAAATTACACACACACACACACACACACCATGAGTATGTTCACAATAAAAATCATCATTGTATAAAATCTTTGACATCCCATTACGAGCCTTTCTAACGAGGCGAGGACATCAGAGTCCTAAATCAACCTCTAAGATAATAATCTTAATTAGAGTTAATTTGCCTCGTATACAAAATGATGAAAGACGATTACGGTTGATTAACGACACTCTATTGTTTGGCTTTTTGATATCCACCATCCCTTGCAGGGGGGGGGGGGTAGTTGTGGTTGTGATGGCCGTCAACACAACAACACAGGTAGCTGTACAGGCAGCACAACTCCGGATAACAGAGAAAATGGACTGTACACCACTGTACAAAACTATATCGAAAATACGGTATATATATTACTGTGACTTGAATACATATCTAAACGTTATATATATATATATATATTGGAAAGGATCACAATTTTGCGCGTGATCAAGTATATTCCTATGAGTCCACGGGGAAAATGAAACACGATTTCCCAAGTGCACTATCGTGTAATAATCGCATCATCAGGGGAGACACAAGAGAGAAATATTAGTCAGTTGATATACAACGAAGAAACGTAGCTAGGACGCCATATATATATATATATATATATATATATATATATATATATATATATATATATATATATATATATATTATGGAGAAACTTAGTATAATTCTGTGTGCTTACAACTTCTCCTGAAAATCATTTAAGTATCTTGAGAACACAAGAGTCGAGCGATGAGGTAATACCAAAGCACAAACCGCCTCTAACGTCCTGCCGGGGCCCTAAGAAGGTTATAATGAGGCCATGATAGTGCTATGCCACTAAGCTACGTGTAGGTCTCCCCCCCCCCCCTCCATCTTAGTTCCCTCTTCCAAAAAAAAAGTTTTCCTGGTCTCGGGAAAATGATATGTCCTCCACAACTTCCCCAGCAACCATGAACTTCCTCTAAACCTCTGTACACCAGTCTTGCCCCCACTCTCTCCCTCTCCCATTTTCTTCGTAACGTCATGATGTTCCTCGGTTGTGATGTTTGGTGTCTGTTACTCGGTATACAAGTGTTCTAGTTTCGCTATCACACAGAATCATACTTCATTGTTGAGCGACACCGTATCCCGCTTACTTTATGGGACGGTCCCCTATCCCATTTTCTTTTACAGAAAAAAGGCTTTTTATGCATCAGACACCATTTTCTATACCGGAGTGTCCTGTTTACACAACCGCCACACTAATGTGCTTCACCAAACACAATTTTCCGTTGATAAACTCTATCATGACGTCTTAGCCATCTTACACCCAACCACGTTTCATGTCCTTTTTCTTTCCCTTCCTTTTCCCACACAGCTCCGCCGTTGACGGTCTTTCAATTTTCTTCCTTTCAGGTTTCTCCTCCCCCCCCCCCCCAGCCCACCCTTCCATCCGGCTACCCCAGTTTGTGTCACCCTCCTCCCCCCCCCCCACCCCCCACCTTCTCCCTCAATTTCCGCCAGGGTTGATCCCGGCGAGGGGCGAGGGGGGTGAGGATGACCCCTCAGCATTCTTTGTTACAGGCTAAATCTTCCCCTCTCACCTCCTCCTGTGTCTATGCACTCACACTCCCCTCCTCCCCCCACCCTTCCTCTTTAGTTACCCCCCCCCCTCCCCCTCCCCACGCCAGTGTTGAAAGAGCCTCCATCGTGGTGTTTTCCTTACGCAAATTTGGTTTTCTTGTTTACGTCGTTTCAGGGGGCGGTTTCCGCAACTCGAGGCTTTCGACGACAGTTCCCGCAACACGAAGTATCTTAAACGGTAACAGCAACTCACTATATTTATCACGCGTCCGACGGAGAGGTCAATCTAAAACGGCTCCAGCAACTCACTATATCTGGGGCAGTCCCTGCAACGTACCGTACACAGGGCGGTTCTAGTAACTACGAAGATTATAGCATCACGAAATATTCAGGAGGATTCTAATGACACAATGTATTCAGGACGATTGCACCGATATTATTTATTTAGGATAATGGGAGCAACGCCCTCCATCTCAAACACCACCAACCATAATTGGTATTCGTTATGGATCCTGAAGTGTTTGACATTCAACACGGTACCCACACGGTAAGGTATTCAGTACCATGACCGCAACATGGTACTGATGGTACCCGCAACTCATGGTACTGGCGGCACCCGCAACACAAGGCATTCACTGCGGTACCCGCTACACAACACAGCATTCAACACAGTACTTGCAACACACGGTGTTCAACACGGTACTCGCAACACACGGTGTTCAACATGGTACCCGCGACACACAGCATTCAGCACGGCACCCGCAACGCAAGACATTCAAGATACAGCATCTGGAAGCATTGTGGCCAGCATTACCATGCTTACATGTGTTCAGCATAACACATAATTAAACCTCTTTATCTCCATCGCTCCAGTGCCTCCATCAATGTGTGTCCCCATCTCCATCACTACTTTCCATCACAGTTAGCGTATCCATCCCCAGAACTATCTCCATCACTACAAGTTTCTGTTGGAGATACTGTATCTCCAACACTACAGTTGTCTCCACCACGACAAGTTTCTCTAGTGTAAGTGTCTCCAACACTACAGTTGTCTCCATCACGACAAGTTTCTCTAGTGTAAGTGTCTCCAACACTACAGTTGTCTCCACCACGACAAGTTTCTCTAGTGTAAGTGTCTCCAACACTACAGTTGTCTCCACCACTACAATCATCATACATCACCTGGAGGGACCGGCCGTCATGCTGGCCTCCACAAACTACGATTTACCTGTATAATAAAACATAATAACATCAGTCTATGACTACGACATCTCTATCTAATTATGTCCCCTACACACACACACACACACACACACACACACACACACACACACACACAGCCTTTTGCAGAGCCGCCCCCCCTTTGATGTAGAAGCCACCCACCCTCTTTTGTAGAACACCCTCCCCCCCCCCTTTCCTAGTACCCCCTAGTGTCTTCCTTTTTTAATTAGAGATGAACCACCCAACCAGGAGGCAGGCCACACCCTTGTTAATACCGGTAATGGCGGTAACACACTCGTCCTCACCCGGGGGGGGGGCGTTTCAACGGACACCACCTCTGCCTGCGTTGACAGAGGACGCGGGACGGCAAAGCGCCCCTCTCTCTCTCTGCGCCTGCGTTGAAGGGTCACTTTGGTGCGCTTACTCACCCCAGCACCGTTGACACTGCGTTGACTAACCCTACCCCCCCCCCCTCCAGCAGCCGCGTTGACTATCCAACGCTCTGAGCCACTATCACCCCCCCCCCCCCCACAACGCCAACGCCGGGACACAGACTTCTGTTATCTCTGGATATCTACCCCGTTATCGGGAGGGGACGAAGACGCGACGATAACAAAGAGTATTGCCACCGTAATTATGCATCATTTACTAAACGACACACACACACAGACACACACACACACACACACACACACACACACACACAAACACACACACACATGTTCGTTAACAGAAACAGCCAGGCAGCTCTTCGATAAACACATTTCTACGTTTCCAGGGAGTTGATAAGGGCTAGTGAGGAGGGGGAGGGGGGGCGGGTGACCGGAGGATAGTCTAAGATAAGATAAGATAAGATAAGATGTCTTTATTGCCAAATTGCATACATGATATATAATGACACTGTTTACAGCGAGAAGCTCAATTCAAGGATAAAAAGTATAGGAATTATAGAAGTATAGAGAAGGCTGGGACATAAGGAGAGAAGCATAGGGAAAGCTGGGATACAAGGATAGAAACGCTGGGGAAGCGGGGATAGCAGGATAGAAGCATAGGAGGAGGGCTGGAGATACAGAAGGACTGGTCATGGATAGGCAGCAGTAGAGATGGATAGGTATTTGCTGACAGGCGCTTCACGTCACGGACGGGTCGTACTCTACCCTGTGGTCGTCCACCTTAAGGGTCGTGCCGTCGTGCTCAAGGGTCGTGCTCATGGGTCGTGCAATATACACCTGAGACACACTTCCGTTTATATACATGTTTGACTCACGTAACACAGCACATACCTGCCTGGCCAGACCTGACCTACACTGGACATATATGCCTTACACCAAGCCCCACACCTGACGCATGATCCACACCCAGCGCACACCTGACTATTGCCCACCAACCCCTCCTGTA
Source organism: Panulirus ornatus (assembly GCF_036320965.1). NCBI lineage: Eukaryota > Metazoa > Arthropoda > Malacostraca > Decapoda > Palinuridae > Panulirus > Panulirus ornatus. The sequence continues at coordinate 1,622,462 of NC_092254.1, read as the reverse complement.
CACACCTGACCCTATGTAAGGATGTTTGATCAGGAAATTATTTTCAGCGCAGAACGTGTATACATGTCTGATACGTGTACAGGCGTAATATACTTGCATGTGCACATGGGTTTACTCTCACACGTACATGGGTAGATATTTCTACGTATACACAGCTTTGTACATGTTGATACGAGTATACACATCCACGTATACACACAAGCAGTCAGCATGGTGCGAATGTGTACACAGTGGCCCAATTCCTACACATTACGAACTCACCTCCCCTACTGGGTCACGTGGGGGGAGGGGGGGTCCTCTTATTAATCAGTGGGAGAAGGGGGGGTAAGGAGGTGGACCCCACCCTTGTTAGCTAATTAAGGGGGAAAGGGAGTGGGGAGAGGCTCCCCTCCCCTGGATATGGGTATGATCTAGGGTGGGGAGGGTGAAGATATAACCTCCCCTATCATACAGTTGGGGTGCTGGTATGATATCTCCCCCATCATATATCTGGGGCGCTCGTGTGATTTCTCCCCATTTTGAGTGGTGGGGGTTAAGAATATAACACCCCCCCCACCCATTAAGTGCTTGAGGAAATGGGTTCAGTGTATAACCTTCTCCTATTACAATTACGAGGGGGAAGTTGGGTGAGAAAATTACTTCCTCCCAGACTGATTAGTTGGATCAATAGGGGGTAGACAGACAACCCCATTTCCCCCTATCAATTAAATGAGAACAGGGGAGAATGACACTACCTTCCCCGTACTAAGTAATGGGAGAATAAATAGGGGTTGTAAGAGGGACGATCCTCTGCCTTACCCATTACCTTGATAGGTTGGTAGTAAGTAATTAATCCCTCCCCTTCATCAAGTCGGCCACACTGGTATACCTTCACCTCTTCCCGTAATATACTAACTCGCCCTTTGACCTTCAAGCCTCGTACATCCCCCATTTCCCCCATTCTCAACTCTGACCTTATCCACAACAAAAATTACACCCATTAAACCAGAGGTGTGGGCGTGGTCTATCACGACGTCCGCGTTAAGGTCGCCACATTCGTTGGCTTTTGGAGGACTCTCATCCTTAAGGCTTGCCTAGGCCTGCGCAGCACCGACCAGGGGGTAAGATAATGGCATACCTCAGGTGCTACGGACTGGCTAACTTGTTCCGTTCACGAACACCTGACCTGACCCTTAAAGGTCAGGTCGAAGGCGACGCCACAATACCCAAGGGTCGTACAGACGTAGTCTAGGGTCGTACCGTCTTCCACAACAGTCGCACCATCATTTACGTCGTACATAATCTATCTATAATGGTTTAATCTGATTCTAGTTTCTGATACGCAGATAAAAACCAGTTTTAAAAAAAGCAGTTCACACGAGTTCAAAACCAATCTACACTAGTCCAGAAACAACCCTTAACCCTCAATTATCAGTTAACTAAAGCCCAGTTATTCCCAATTTATTCTTACCGTTACTATGAACCATTCTATATAACTTCAGGTATAAATAGATGGTATTAATGACGTTATCTCATGTTAAATATAGCGCAATGTTAACTTAAGCAGTCTTATATTAACCTAGGTTACGTAGCCAAGGCAAACAATGTGATTGGAGGTCATTAATTCGTAATTCAGGTCACGCTATGCCATTTTTGGGGGGAGGAGAAAGACGATGACGTATAAGGTCACTACAAGTAATTCTGGTCAGGTCATTATACAGTGAAGTCATCTGATGTTATTCGGGGTTCAGTAGCAGTCTAGGTCAGCTGAAATTAATCTGGGTTGAGTGAGGTCAAACTGGGTTAATGTAGGTCACTTAGAGTCAGCTGGTATTATGTGCATACATACATGTATTATACATAACCTATCATTCCTCTGTATAAAATTATATCATAAAGCCAAAAACTGTATATACCTCCATGCAGGCAAACCTCAGCCATTACCTTACACACACACACACACACACACACACACACACATATATATATATGATCAAATCCAAGTTGAACAAGATATTCTGCCAATATTTCGTCCAGAGCAGCTAAAAATATGAAAACATTATTTAACCAGTAATTTCCGTTTGTGTTTTATCTTTACTATGTAATAATAATCATGAAATGTTGATGTGGGTTGACTTGTATGACCTCCCGTCTTTACACACATTCTAATTGGCTGCTGCTGCATGACGTCACTGCCCGAAAAAATCACTGGTAGGGCGATGCATGATATGGTGACGTCATGGAAATCGACTGGTAGATTACCGGCCAAATAGCCACCCTTTGTCTTCCGCTGGCAAAATAACACGAGTTTTGAAGCCGCCGTCAACGTTCCTTCTTCATGAGTGACTTATCTTTAAATCTCATAATTACACCGTGACTCCAACCCTCGCTGGTCTGATTCGGACAACCTCCATGGCGTCACGGATCTATGACGTCACAGTGATGACGTCACGCCATGAACACTATGTTTACACTGTGATGTGCGTGTGTGTGCGCGCCTCCGTCTGACGGAGACAATGAATGATGTATGCCCAGCATTCAGCCTCAACATGGCTCCCTGATGTATACTTCATTGCAATGATTTCCACCTATTGATCCCAGATGTTTTATTTATTTATTTATTCTTTTTTGAACCGTTTCCTTACCGTGGCTCTGGATACGTTGGTTTCTACACCTGGCCAGGAAGAGTGTAGCCTCAGCTCACCCGCAGTGTTCTGTGATGGTGGTTTTGGTGACCGTACAATGCGTCACACCGCGTGACGCGGAAGGTGACGTGTGCATCTGCTGGCTCAGGAGGGCACCACGTATCATTACCGTCACGTGTTTCGTGCTGACAAGAATGTGTCCACAGACAGACAGACAGACAGACGCAGGAGACGACATATATATTCTCGTGAACAATACGTTTGTTCACCAGTTGGATAAAAAAGTTCTTGAGTTATAATAACCAACCTTGGTACATTACTGGTATGGTGCTGTAGGTCAAACTTAAGGAAGAATAGAGTTATATTCATAATAATTACTCTTAAGTCTTGTGGTTAAGGTCGTACATAATTCTAAGCATCTTAGATAATAATGATAATAATACTAATAATAATAATAATTTCCAAAAGCAAAATAATATGGAACACAATTGTGACGTGTAAGTTCGTATGTATCATTTTCTCTAACATCATCAGACTCTCAGTAATGCGTGGTTGTGAGCGTCCTGCCACGTCCACAACACACAACACCCCACCTGCAGTAAGCTCCGTCTGTCTGACACACATACATATGTGAACCTCCGTCCCCAGTGCCGTCTCCCTTACTAATAATGTCGACCCATCAGTTCCAGCATGTGACCCAGCTAACATGAAGATCATCATTAACAATTATTATTCAAAAACCTTTGAAAATAAAAGGAAAAATTATTTACTCATAGATAAACGACAACAAACACACAACGATTTCATTATGTGCTAAATGATTCGTATGCAAATTAAGCTGTCCCCCTCCACGATGGTATCCCATTAAAATGTCACGCGAATAATTATGTAAAAATGAGATCTTTTACCACACTGATCTCCCAGCCTTACTTATCTTTAACCATTTCCTTATATTTCTGGGCGTTTAGAAAAAATGCCTGGAAGAAGCATAAATGCCTCATCTAAATATGCATCATAAGATAATTTTGTTCCTTAGGAAACAATGCCCACTGTACACGGCCTTCACATACACATGTGGACCAAATATCATATACAAAAGATTTAGATGATAACGAGAGAGAGAGAGAGAGAGAGAGAGAGAGAGAGAGAGAGAGAGAGAGAGAGAGAGAGAGAGAGAGAGAGAGAGAGAGAGAGAGTCGGTTAAACCGGTATCATTCGCTGTATTCCTCTTCTGGAGAACATAATTACATAATACAGTTACTGTATTTACCTGTTAGTACAGCATGGGGAGGAGGGGAGAGTTGTACAGACGTGGAGCCCCATACCTGTGCACGTGCGTGTGTATATATGGCTTAAATGGCAGACTGTGGCACTATGGTATGGTCGGCGAGGCTGATGGTTAATGCGGCTTTAGGTTAAGTGGAAGGTCTGGCCATAACTGGGAGGGGAGAGCGATAGGCAGGAGTTCAGGCTAGCGATAGGAAGAATCAGCTGACAAAAACGAAGCGATATTTGGGAAGGGCTGGCGATAGGCGAGGGGCATTTGGCAATATATGAGGACCCACAGGACGGGGTGTTGTCAACCGTGTAGGTGTTCCTTATTCAAAGACCTTAAGTTTAGGGGTCAAGTCTAAGGTCAGGTCAGTATCACGCCCAAGGGTCGTAACCCCTGGCAGTTGACCCTGGCGCACAAGAGGCACTGGTGGGACGCAAGGCAGGACCTGTGTGCAGGACGCGTCTAGCAGCTTACCCCGAGCCTCCCTCGGCTGGTAGAACGTCAAACGTCTACGTGGAAGAATGAAGTGTAGGTGTACACGTAAAGATGAAGTGTAGGTGTACATGTAAAGATGAAGTGTAGGTGTACATGTAAAGCTGTAAGGACGCCTGCCAGCCAGCCAGCCAGCTAGCCCGTACGTTGGCACTACGACGGGCGGAGACCCGACCCTCAGCACGTACACAACCCCACAGTCCACGGGTCATTACGGCCCTCTTCAACCTCCTCCTGCCCTCCTGCTATGGGCGGGTGCTGGCCTCCAGGAGGGCCGGGGAGGAGGTAACGAGACAATAGACGACGTCCAGACACTCCTCCTCCTCCTCCTGCTCTCGCGGTGTCAACAATGGAGGGTGACAGCCGTCATGGGAGCCACCAGACAAGGCCATCCCCCACGTGGCACTCAGGGAGGGAGGGAGGGAGGGAGGGAGGGAGGGAGGGAGAGAGAGAGAGAGAGAGAGAGAGAGAGAGAGAGAGAGAGAGAGAGAGAGAGAGAGAGAGAGAGAGAGAGAGAGAGAGAGAACGACGATAACAAGGGCGGAAGTAAAGCTTGGGAGGGAGTAGTTC